>NW_028119965.1:67500-75000 GCF_965119305.1 Pelophylax lessonae
AATGAGGGGAACACCCAAGGAACACAATCCCAAGATACAAACCAGACATCTCATACCCAAGATACACAATCAGGGGAATCAAGTGTGCCCCTTAGACCACATCAGATGTTTACAAGATCACACATCGACCCCAAACAACCGGGGGTTTTTTTAGGGAAAACAAATACCAAACCTCCAAAAAAACAGAACCCACCGGAGAAGAAACCGGAAGAAGAAAAACGGTGATAAATTTATCATCACACACACTTACTGACGACCAAAAGGAAGTCCTATCCCTGGGACTCTCTTTCTGTCCTAATACCAGCATTGATAGGTTTGAAACCATCAAGGACATAAACCTTTTTGCTAGAAATCTCCTGCTTAAAACCTTCTATCAAAAACAACCTCAAGCAACTCAAGCAACACCCACACTAACGGCAGCCGAATTCAGAGCCATTCGCGATCTAAACCTACTACTCCAAGAAAGCGATCTAGAAGATTGGGACGACCCAATAGAATCTGGCAAAGAACCTGATGGTGATGATCAAGAAATACCCCCTGATCAACCAACCTTCAAAAAAAGATCCAACAAATTTCCATCCCTAAATCTTAACCCTGCCATCGCACTGTTCGTGCGTCAAACCACCAAAGATATCGAATCAATTAAAGAAACAAGACATTCACCAAACCTAACTAAGAAACAAAGTCGAGCCCTCAAGGAACTCAGGGACAACGATGACATCATCATTAAACCCTCCGACAAGGGAGGGAATGTAGTAATCATGAGTAAGGAAAAATATAAAAACATGTGCCTCAATATACTATCTAACCAACAATGTTACAAAAAGATCCTACCTATAATGACTCAAACCTACGACCAACTATTCTACTCAAAAGTAGATAATGCTTTTAGAGTAGGCATCATATCCCAGACCTTATGGGAATATATCAGGACACCACATCCAAGAATACCTACAATGTATGCACTACCCAAACTACATAAAAATATGGATGACCCACCTGGGCGACCAATCATCTCGGGTAACGGCTGCATTTCTGAATCTATGAGTAAAGTGATAGATAGATATCTACGTCCTCATGTACAGGAATTATCTTCCTACACCCAAGACACTCTCCACCTCCTCAGGATACTTAACGACATCAGTATACCACAAGAAGCCTATCTAGTCACCATTGACGTGGAATCCTTGTATAATAATATCCCCCACAAGAAAGGAGTAGAGACCGTACAGAAGATATTACGACACCAAAATGAACATGATCTTAAATTTAACAACTTCATTACTGAAATGCTCCAATTTATACTTAATCACAATGTCTTTACATTTGGGGGTAACTACTACCTTCAAACTTGTGGGGTTGCGATGGGGACAAGCTGTGCCCCATCGTATGCTAACATCTATCTGGGCGCTTGGGAGCAGGAATTCCTCTCTGATGAAGAGAACACAATCTACGCCGATAAAATACTCATTTGGCAAAGGTATATTGACGATATACTTATCGTGTGGAATGGCCCTGAGACCATGATTACAGAATTACTAACCAAGATGAACCAAAACAAATACAACATGTTCTTCACTATGATCTACAACAAACAACAAGTATCCTTTCTTGATACTCTCATCTACAAAGACTCCAGCGGAAAAATCGCTACCACACTATACAGAAAGGACACGGCCGGCAATTCTATTCTTCATGCTTCCAGCTTCCACCCCCAACCGCTCATTAACTCCATACCGTACAGCCAATATTTAAGGTTAAAAAGAAATTGCTCAGATCCTGCTAAATTCCAACTTGAGGCCAACAGTTTAACTACCAGACTATCACAAAGAGGCTACACCAAAACCTCACTGCGTAAGGCCTTCAATCGCGCCAACCAGATGGACAGAGAGACACTTCTCTTTAAAAACAAAGAAACAACCAGAACGGAACCAGACACCCGAATCATCACCAGATTCACAAACGAACATCAACAAATCAGGAACATCCTTACAAAAAATTGGTCAATCCTCTTGGAAGAGCCCAGCACATCGAAACTTTTACCTCAAAAACCACCCATTACTTTTAGGAAGGCTGGCTCCCTACAACAAAAATTAGTATCTAGTGAATTTAAAGAAGGATCCAAGAAAGATCCCTGCAGAACCAAAGGGACTTTCCCTTGCGGGAACTGTGCCCAATGTTATGTGATCCGTCAAACGATCAATACTATCTTACCTAATGGGGAACCCTTCCAATCCAAACATTTTTGCAATTGCAAAACCAAGGGCGTGATTTATATGATGACATGTGAATGTGGGTCTTTCTATATTGGGAAGACCCGACAAGAATTCGGGAAACGGGTAAACCAGCATCTGCAAGCCATGCATATTGGCAACTACTATGTCCCTTTGGGTAGACATAGAGCGTACCATCACAACTACAAAATGCCTAAAATAAACTTCATGGCCTTGGATAGAATCCATGTGCCCCTTCGTGGCGGTGACTGGAACAAGACCCTCTTACAGTTGGAAATGCGCTGGATCACTAGACTCAAAGCTACCATACCACCTGGACTAAACGAAGCACAAAGCTTCCGTCCATTCCTTCCAGGCTTTTCTTCCGGGAAAACGGACTAAAGACTCCTTTTATAATTATTTAAAATAATCATACAGTTTTTTTTTTTTTTTTTTTTATTTTTTTTTTTTTATTTTTTCATTATTATTTTTATTTATTTTTTATTATTTTTTTTACTCTTATTTTCATTATCATTTTTTGTCCACCTTCGACTTTGATTACTACATATCAGAGTGTAAATCCAATCTGAATTGACTATGATCTATTCCTAGGACATGGACCTCTTTTTACTGATCTTCCAACTGCCCCCTATGTGATCAATCCCTGGAGCCCGACTATTTCTTTTCCACCTAAAAAATCCCCCCCTTGCCCCCCCTTCCTCCTTCTCCCACAGAAAATTCCTCTGCAAATTCTATGCTGCTCATTCATTCATTATTGTACAATTATTATTTCCTTGTTACTATATTTTATTTTCATTATTATATCCACTTCTCAAGCCTCCACCCGAGACTCCATGAACTCCCGGCACAGGTAGCCCCGAATCCCTATGGATCGGGGCACTTGAACCCGTATGGTCGGTCTCGCACCTCCATGTCATCCCCTCGGGGATGATCCGGCTTCTCGCACTGTGTCGGCGGCCTTCACTGGCACGTCCGCACGGTCTCTGGGGATGCGCTCTTGCTGCACGCAAGCGCCCTCCACGCCGTGTACGGACAATACCAGATAGCATCACGCAGCGCTCACTGCGCATGCGCGACTGCCTTTATAGGCCGGGGAACACTCTGAGCCTGCCAGTCTCTCTCTGACCGAGGGAGAAGGCGGACCCGGAGCCCTTATGCTGTGACCCTGCTTATTTCCACATCTAAACGTAAGTTTTACTTGGAGGAGAGCCTTCATAGATCTCTCCTACCAAGTTTCAAAGGACCACTCTGGAAACTTTTCTGAAAGTGGTCCAAATTACTTTCATGTTAAATGCACACATACCTTAATAAAATTACCTACTCTTGGCAACCTTAATATATTTACCTAGATTTCAGAAGCAACCCTGCGGAAGCTTTTTGATATATATTCAATCCTATTTGGATCCCTGGACCAGAATCTTCTGCCCAGCAAGTAATTATTATTACTTTACTCACCAGTCAATCCCTGGCTCCCTTTTTTGTATACTCAGTCAACCACTTATTTCACCCTCACAGCATACTGTTCCTGCAGCTCCTGGAGGAACTCTGGGAAGGCTCAACTTTAGGAAGTGGACATATATCTAAAATGTATGTACTCATATATTGTGCGCTTTTTGCCTTACAATTATGGTTCTCTTCAAATTGCCATTACTTGATACCATATATCTCTTTGATTATTTTAGAATCGGTGACAGATCCTTGATAAAGGCCATAGTTGGCCGAAACATGTCGGATTAACCGATTGGTTACCTCCTCTGCGTATATTCCGGTCCTTTGACATGAGAATCAGCAGAGCAGGATCACCAAAATCAACTCAAGTCACATTATTGTCACTTGTTATCACATCTAAACTCTTCTTCTCTCACTGGCACAATGGGCCTTTACCCATTTTCACCATGAATGTTTGTAATTATATTTATACTTTGTAAATAAAAATATTTTTACCTACTATATTACCTTCGATATCCCCTTTACTCCTGCCCTTAAAATCCCACCTTGACTTGAGGCACCACAAATACCACAAACATTTTTTTGGGATGGTGGCAGACACAACTATCGAACCTCCAGTAGATCCAAAACCCTATTCTCTGGACTCCTATTCCAATCATCAGATCAAGATGATAGCTTCCCAGTATGTTTAGGAGTGATTTGTTTTTCATGAAACAAAGCATAGCCACTGAGAGATGACAGTTAATATTATGATACCATTGCTATAATACAGTCAAAAATAATTTTGCCATAGAAAATATTTTGATGCCATACCTACTCCATTGATGTGATAGATGTATAGTGCCCAAAAGGTAGTCGTGGCCGAGTGGTTAAGGCGATGGACTAGAAATCCATTGGGGTCTCCCCGCTCAGGTTCAAATCCTGCCGACTACGCCCTTGTCAAATGTGTGGTCAACCTTCCGTAGTGTGACTTGTGTTTTTTATTTGCATTGATCATATGGTTTCATGTTGTCATTTGTTGCCCTGTTAGCACAGGCGTCAGTAGAGTAAATCTTCACTTTTCAGTGTTGAAACTATATATCTCACAATCATAGACATACTGTAGAACATAGAGGAAAGGATAAACTATGACACTACAAAGTCCTGGCATCTAGTCAGTGGTGGGGCCATCCGCTGCAGTAGGAAGAGCAAAATGTAAACTGACAAGCTGTGGGGCTTCAACCCACAAATTTAGAGAAAAAAGTATAAGCCTTTTGGACACTTTTTCCAGTCCCCAGAACCAGATGATAGTGTCTTTAGACGTTGTCAATTGATTTGATTTTCTCGGAGCACTGCTACTGAGATATGGAAATGAATAGTATGATGTCATTGTTGTGGCGTGGCCATCCGCTGCAGTAGGAAGAGCAAAATGTGAATTGACAAGCTGTGGGGCTTCAACCTACAAATTTAGAGAAAAGAGTATAAGCCTTTTGGACACTTTTTCCAGTCCCCAGAACCAGATGATAGTGTCTTTAGACGTTGTCAATTGATTTGATTTTCTCGGAGCACTGCTACTGAGATATGGAAATGAATAGTATGATGTCATTGTTGTCCCACAATAAAAAGTGATCATGCTATGGAATGTATTTTGATGTCATAACTACTCTGGTGAGGCGACAGACCCTCCAAGCCTGTTGGACTCTTTTTCCAAGCCTGTTGAAATCTTTTTCCAGTCATCAGAACCAGATGACAGTGTCTTTAGATGTTTTCAAATGATTGGATTTTCTTTGAACAAAGCACTGCTACTGAGACATGAAAATGAATAATATGATGTCATTGTTGTCACACAGTCAAAAGTGATCATTCCATCAAATGTATTTTGATGTCATAACTTCTCTGGTGAGGCGACAGAACTTGTAGGCATGTTGGGTAGTCGTGGCCGAGTGGTTAAGGCGATGGACTTGAAATCCATTGGGTTCTCCCCGCGCAGGTTCAAATCCTGCCGACTACGTTCTACCTTTCCAGGTTAGGAAAAGCACTGCTTACTCTTTCCATCCTCAGTAGCTGCTTTGTGGCAGAGGTCACCCTGTTGATAAGGAGAGAATTTATTGAAAGCTTCACTCCCTAAACCCATGACCCCTTGATTGAAAGTCTAAGCAGTTTGGTCTCTTTATCCATTTAGCAAAATGACAGCCTGTTGGGCTTGATCCTATCATCCACCAATAAAGATTCTAGGCACTTTGGACTCTACATCTATTGATCAGATCTCGGTGATTGCTTTGGTACCTATTAGGAAGCTCAGAACTGCTATTGGCATAATGTGTGGCTATTGTTGTGATATCCCAAGTTGTATTTTAATGTCAATGTTATGACAACTTTTGTTGGGAAAAGGAAAGTTTAAAGTGTTGATACCAAGCAGCTAGTCAGTGAAAGGGCCACTCATTGCAGAAGGAAAAAAAAACATGAATTGACAGGCTGTGGTGGGGCTTGAACTCTGAAATTTAGAAAAAGACTCTCAGCCCTTTGGACTCCTATTCCAATCATCAGATCAAGATGATAGCTTCCCAGTATGTTTAGGAGTGATTTGTTTTTCATGAAACAAAGCATAGCCACTGAGAGATGACAGTTAATATCATGATACCATTGCTATAATACAGTCAAAAATAATTTTGCCATGGAAAATATTTTGATGCCATACCTACTCCATTGATGTGATAGATGTATAGTGCCCAAAAGGTAGTCGTGGCCGAGTGGTTAAGGCGATGCACTAGAAATCCATTGGGGTCTCCCCGCGCAGGTTCAAATCCTGCCGACTACGCCCTTGTCAAATGTATGGTCAACCTTCCGTAGTGCGAATTGTGTTTTTTATTTGCATTGATCATATGGTTTCATGTTGTCATTTGTTGCCCTGTTAGCACAGGCGTCAGTAGAGTAAATCTTCACTTTTCAGTGTTGAAACTATATATCTCACAATCATAGACATACTGTAGAACATAGAGGAAAGGATAAACTATGACACTACAAAGTCCTGGCATCTAGTCAGTGGTGGTGCCATCCGCTGCAGTAGGAAGAGCAAAATGTGAACTGACAAGCTGTGGGGCTTCAACCCACAAATTTAGAGAAAAAAGTATAAGCCTTTTGGACACTTTTTGCAGTCCCCAGAACCAGATGATAGTGTCTTTAGACGTTGTCAATTGATTTGATTTTCTCGGAGCACTGCTACTGAGATATGGAAAGGAATAGTATGATGTCATTGTTGTGGCGTGGCCATCCGCTGCAGTAAGAAGAGAAAAATTTGAATTGACAAGCTGTGGGGATTCAACCTACAAATTTAGAGAAAAGAGTATAAGCCTTTTGGACACTTTTTCCAGTCCCCAGAACCAGATGATAGTGTCTTTAGACGTTGTCAATTGATTTGATTTTCTCGGAGCACTGCTACTGAGATATGGAAATGAATAGTATGATGTCATTGTTGTCCCACAATCAAAAGTGATCATGCTATGGAATGTATTTTGATGTCATAACTACTCTGGTGAGGCGACAGACCCTCCAAGCCTGTTGGACTCTTTTTCCAAGCCTGTTGAAATCTTTTTCCAGTCATCAGAACCAGTGTCTTTAGATGTTTTCAAATGATTGGATTTTCTTTGAACAAAGCACTGCTACTGAGACATGAAAATGAATAATATGATGTCATTGTTGTCACACAGTAAAAAGTGATCATTCCATCAAATGTATTTTGATGTCATAACTTCTCTGGTGAGGCGACAGAACTTGTAGGCATGTTGGGTAGTCGTGGCCGAGTGGTTAAGGCGATGGACTTGAAATCCATTGGGGTCTC
>NW_028119965.1:92500-95000 GCF_965119305.1 Pelophylax lessonae
GCTACTGAGATATGGAAATGAATAGTATGATGTCATTGTTGTGGCGTGGCCATCCGCTGCAGTAGGAAGAGCAAAATGTGAATTGACAAGCTGTGGGGCTTCAACCTACAAATTTAGAGAAAAGAGTATAAGCCTTTAGGACACTTTTTCCAGTCCCCAGAACCAGATGATAGTGTCTTTAGACGTTGTCAATTGATTTGATTTTCTCGGAGCACTGCTACTGAGATATGGAAATGAATAGTATGATGTCATTGTTGTCCCACAATAAAAAGTGATCATGCTATGGAATGTATTTTGATGTCATAACTACTCTGGTGAGGCGACAGACCCTCCAAGCCTGTTGGACTCTTTTTCCAAGCCTGTTGAAATCTTTTTCCAGTCATCAGAACCAGATGACAGTGTCTTTAGATGTTTTCAAATGATTGGATTTTCTTTGAACAAAGCACTGCTACTGAGACATGAAAATGAATAATATGATGTCATTGTTGTCACACAGTCAAAAGTGATCATTCCATCAAATGTATTTTGATGTCATAACTTCTCTGGTGAGGCGACAGAACTTGTAGGCATGTTGGGTAGTCGTGGCCGAGTGGTTAAGGCGATGGACTTGAAATCCATTGGGGTCTCCCCGCGCAGGTTCAAATCCTGCCGACTACATTCTACCTTTCCAGGTTAGGAAAAGCACTGCTTACTGTTTCCATCCTCAGTAGCTGCTTTGTGGCAGAGGTCACCCTGTTGATAAGGAGAAAATTTATTGAAAGCTTCACTCCCTAAACCCATGACCCCTTGATGGAAAGTCTAAGCAGTTTGGTCTCTTTATCCATTTAGCAAAATTACAGCCTGTTGGCACTTTGGACTCTACATCTATTGATCAGATCTCGGTGATTGCTTTGGTACCTATTAGGAAGCTCAGAACTGCTATTGGCATGGTGTGGCTATTGTTGTGATGTCCCAAGTTGTACTTTAATGTCAATGTTATGACAACTTTTGTTGGGAAAAGGAAAGTTTAAAGTGTTGATACCAAGCAGCTAGTCAGTGAAAGGGCCACTCATTGCAGAAGGAAAAAAAAAACATGAATTGACAGGCTGTGGTGGGGCTTGAACTCTGAAATTTAGAAAAAGACTCTCAGCCCTTTGGACTCCAATTCCAATCATCAGATCAAGATGATAGCTTCCCAGTATGTTTAGGAGTGATTTGTTTTTCATGAAACAAAGCATAGCCACTGAGAGATGACAGTTAATATTATGATACCATTGCTATAATACAGTCAAAAATAATTTTGCCATAGAAAATATTTTGATGCCATACCTACTCCATTGATGTGATAGATGTATAGTGCCCAAAAGGTAGTCGTGGCCGAGTGTTTAAGGCGATGGACTAGAAATCCATTGGGGTCTCCCCGCGCAGGTTCAAATCCTGCCGACTACGCCCTTGTCAAATGTGTGGTCAACCTTCCGTAGTGTGACTTGTGTTTTTTATTTGCATTGATCATATGGTTTCATGTTGTCATTTGTTGCCCTGTTAGCACAGGCGTCAGTAGAGTAAATCTTCACTTTTCAGTGTTGAAACTATATATCTCACAATCATAGACATACTCTAGAACATAGAGGAAAGGATAAACTATGACACTACAAAGTCCTGGCATCTAGTCAGTGGTGGGGCCATCCGCTGCAGTAGGAAGAGCAAAATGTAAACTGACAAGCTGTGGGGCTTCAACCCACAAATTTAGAGAAAAAAGTATAAGCCTTTTGGACACTTTTTCCAGTCCCCAGAACCAGATGATAGTGTCTTTAGACGTTGTCAATTGATTTGATTTTCTCGGAGCACTGCTACTGAGATATGGAAATGAATAGTATGATGTCATTGTTGTGGCGTGGCCATCCGCTGCAGTAGGAAGAGCAAAATGTGAATTGACAAGCTGTGGGGCTTCAACCTACAAATTTAGAGAAAAGAGTATAAGCCTTTTGGACACTTTTTCCAGTCCCCAGAACCAGATGATAGTGTCTTTAGACGTTGTCAATTGATTTGATTTTCTCGGAGCACTGCTACTGAGATATGGAAATGAATAGTATGATGTCATTGTTGTCCCACAATAAAAAGTGATCATGCTATGGAATGTATTTTGATGTCATAACTACTCTGGTGAGGCGACAGACCCTCCAAGCCTGTCGGACTCTTTTTCCAAGCCTGTTGAAATCTTTTTCCAGTCATCAGAACCAGATGACAGTGTCTTTAGATGTTTTCAAATGATTGGATTTTCTTTGAACAAAGCACTGCTACTGAGACATGAAAATGAATAATATGATGTCATTGTTGTCACACAGTCAAAAGTGATCATTCCATCAAATGTATTTTGATGTCATAACTTCTCTGTTGAGGCGACAGAACTTGTAGGCATGTTGGGTAGTCGTGGCCGAGTGGTTAAGGCGATGGACTTGAAATCCATTGGGGTCTCCCTGTGCAGGTTCAAATCCTGCCGACTACGTTCTACCTTTCCAGG
>NW_028119965.1:110000-112500 GCF_965119305.1 Pelophylax lessonae
TTAGCAAAATGACAGCCTGTTGGGCTTGATCCTATCATCCACCAATAAAGATTCTAGGCACTTTGGACTCTACATCTATTGATCAGATCTCGGTGATTGCTTTGGTACCTATTAGGAAGCTCAGAACTGCTATTGGCATAATGTGTGGCTATTGTTGTGATATCCCAAGTTGTATTTTAATGTCAATGTTATGACAACTTTTGTTGGGAAAAGGAAAGTTTAAAGTGTTGATACCAAGCAGCTAGTCAGTGAAAGGGCCACTCATTGCAGAAGGAAAAAAAAAACATGAATTGACAGGCTGTGGTGGGGCTTGAACTCTGAAATTTAGAAAAAGACTCTCAGCCCTTTGGACTCCTATTCCAATCATCAGATCAAGATGATAGCTTCCCAGTATGTTTAGGAGTGATTTGTTTTTCATGAAACAAAGCATAGCCACTGAGAGATGACAGTTAATATTATGATACCATTGCTATAATACAGTCAAAAAGAATTTTGCCATGGAAAATATTTTGATGCCATACCTACTCCATTGATGTGATAGATGGATAGTGCCCAAAAGGTAGTCGTGGCCGAGTGGTTAAGGCGCTGGACTAGAAATCCATTGGGGTCTCCCCGCGCAGGTTCAAATCCTGCCGACTACGTCCTTGTCAAATGTATGGTCAACCTTCCGTAGTGCGAATTGTGTTTTTTATTTGCATTGATCATATGGTTTCATGTTGTCATTTGTTGCCCTGTTAGCACAGGCGTCAGTAGAGTAAATCTTCACATTTCAGTGTTGAAACTATATATCTCACAATCATAGACATACTGTAGAACATAGAGGAAAGGATAAACTATGACACTACAAAGTCCTGGCATCTAGTCAGTGGTGGTGCCATCCGCTGCAGTAGGAAGAGCAAAATGTGAACTGACAAGCTGTGGGGCTTCAACCCACAAATTTAGAGAAAAAAGTATAAGCCTTTTGGACACTTTTTGCAGTCCCCAGAACCAGATGATAGTGTCTTTAGACGTTGTCAATTGATTTGATTTTCTCGGAGCACTGCTACTGAGATATGGAAAGGAATAGTATGATGTCATTGTTGTGGCGTGGCCATCCGCTGCAGTAAGAAGAGAAAAATTTGAATTGACAAGCTGTGGGGATTCAACCTACAAATTTAGAGAAAAGAGTATAAGCCTTTTGGACACTTTTTCCAGTCCCCAGAACCAGATGATAGTGTCTTTAGACGTTGTCAATTGATTTGATTTTCTCGGAGCACTGCTACTGAGATATGGAAATGAATAGTATGATGTCATTGTTGTCCCACAATAAAAAGTGATCATGCTATGGAATGTATTTTGATGTCATAACTACTCTGGTGAGGCGACAGACCCTCCAAGCCTGTTGGACTCTTTTTCCAAGCCTGTTGAAATCTTTTTCCAGTCATCAGAACCAGATGACAGTGTCTTTAGATGTTTTCAAATGATTGGATTTTCTTTGAACAAAGCACTGCTACTGAGACATGAAAATGAATAATATGATGTCATTGTTGTCACACAGTCAAAAGTGATCATTCCATGAAATGTATTTTGATGTCATAACTTATCTGGTGAGGCGACAGAACTTGTAGGCATGTTGGGTAGTCGTGGCCAAGTGGTTAAGGCGATGGACTTGAAATCCATTGGGGTCTCCCCGCGCAGGTTCAAATCCTGCCGACTACGTTCTACCTTTCCAGGTTAGGAAAAGCACTGCTTACTGTTTCCATCCTCAGTAGCTGCTTTGTGGCAGAGGTCACCCTGTTGATAAGGAGAGAATTTGTTGAAAGCTTCACTCCCTAAACCCATGACATCATCAGATCAAGATGATAGCTTCCCAGTATGTTTAGGAGTGATTTGTTTTTCATGAAACAAAGCATAGCCACTGAGAGATGACAGTTAATATTATGATACCATTGCTATAATACAGTCAAAAATAATTTTGCCATAGAAAATATTTTGATGCCATACCTACTCCATTGATGTGATAGATGTATAGTGCCCAAAAGGTAGTCGTGGCCGAGTGGTTAAGGCGATGGACTAGAAATCCATTTGGGTCTCCCCGCGCAGGTTCAAATCCTGCCGACTACGCCCTTGTCAAATGTGTGGTCAACCTTCCGTAGTGTGACTTGTGTTTTTTATTTGCATTGATCATATGGTTTCATGTTGTCATTTGTTGCCCTGTTAGCACAGGCGTCAGTAGAGTAAATCTTCACTTTTCAGTGTTGAAACTATATATCTCACAATCATAGACATACTGTAGAACATAGAGGAAAGGATAAACTATGACACTACAAAGTCCTGGCATCTAGTCAGTGGTGGGGCCATCCGCTGCAGTAGGAAGAGCAAAATGTAAACTGACAAGCTGTGGGGCTTCAACCCACAAATTTAGAGAAAAAAGTATAAGCCTTTTGGACACTTTTTCCAGTCCCCAGAACCAGATGATAGTGTCTTTAGACGTTGTCAATTGATTTGATTTTCTCGGAGC
>NW_028119965.1:147500-155000 GCF_965119305.1 Pelophylax lessonae
AAAATCCTTTGTGGGGTGCAGTGAACACAATCTTTTTGGGGTGCAGTGAACACAATCTTTTTGGGGTGGAGTGAACAACATCCTTTTTGGGGTGCAGTGAACAAAATCCTTTTTGGGGTGCAGTGAACAAAATCATTTTTGGGGTGCAGTGAACACAATCTTTTTGGGGTGCAGTGAACACAATCTTTGTGGGGTGCAGTGAACACAATCTTTTTGGGGTGGAGTGAACAACATCCTTTTTGGGGTGCAGTGAACAACATCCTTTTTGGGGTGCAGTGAACACAATCTTTTTGGGGTGCAGTGAACACAATCTTTGTGGGGTACAGTGAACAGAATCTTTGTGGGGTGCAGTGAACACAATCTTTGGGGGGTACAGTGAACACAATCTTTGTGAGGTGCAGTGAACACAATCTTTGTGGGGTGCAGTGAACACAATCATTGTGGGGTGCAGTGAACTCAATCTTTGTGGGGTACAGTGAACACAATCTCATACTTCTGAAGGTTTGAGGGTGCTGCCTGTTCCATACTCCCCCTACTCCTCATCTAGCCTTTTAGGGGTACAAACAATAGTAATTGGGGCCTAGTGTGGTTGTGTACGTGTGATATACATACACTTTTTTGGGATCATATTTTCTATTCCGCTATTTAATCAAAAACCTTTGGGGATCAGTTAAATTGGGGGATAGTCTGTGTTGGTACGTGTGAGAGAGATCCACCTTTCCAAGTTGTTGGGGTTCATCTCATACTTCTGAAGGTTTGAGGGTGCTGCCTGTTCCATACTCCCCCTACTCCTAGCCTTTTAGGGGTACAAACAATAGTAATTGGGGCCTAGTGTGGTTGTGTACGTGTGATATACATACACTTTTTTGGGATCATATTTTCTATTCCGCTATTTAATCAAAAACCTTTGGGGATCAGTTAAATTGGGGGATAGTCTGTGTTGGTACGTGTGAGAGAGATCCACCTTTCCAAGTTGTTGGGGTTCATCTCATACTTCTGAAGGTTTGAGGGTGCTGCCTGTTCCATACTCCCCCCTACTCCTAGCCTTTTAGGGGTACAAACAATAGTAATTGGGGCCTAGTGTGGTTGTGTACGTGTGATATACATACACTTTTTTGGGATCATATTTTCTATTCCGCTATTTAATCAAAAACCTTTGGGGATCAGTTAAATTGGGGGATAGTCTGTGTTGGTACGTGTGAGAGAGATCCACCTTTCCAAGTTGTTGGGGTTCATCTCATACTTCTGAAGGTTTGAGGGTGCTGCCTGTTCCATACTCCCCCTACTCCTAGCCTTTTAGGGGTACAAACAATAGTAATTGGGGCCTAGTGTGGTTGTGTACGTGTGATATACATACACTTTTTTGGGATCATATTTTCTATTCCGCTATTTAATCAAAAACCTTTGGGGATCAGTTAAATTGGGGGATAGTCTGTGTTGGTACGTGTGAGAGAGATCCACCTTTCCAAGTTGTTGGGGTTCATCTCATACTTCTGAAGGTTTGAGGGTGCTGCCTGTTCCATACTCCCCCTACTCCTAGCCTTTTAGGGGTACAAACAATAGTAATTGGGGCCTAGTGTGGTTGTGTACGTGTGATATACATACACTTTTTTGGGATCATATTTTCTATTCCGCTATTTAATCAAAAACCTTTGGGGATCAGTTAAATTGGGGGATAGTCTGTGTTGGTACGTGTGAGAGAGATCCACCTTTCCAAGTTGTTGGGGTTCATCTCATACTTCTGAAGGTTTGAGGGTGCTGCCTGTTCCATACTCCCCCTACTCCTAGCCTTTTAGGGGTACAAACAATAGTAATTGGGGCCTAGTGTGGTTGTGTACGTGTGATATACATACACTTTTTTGGGATCATATTTTCTATTCCGCTATTTAATCAAAAACCTTTGGGGATCAGTTAAATTGGGGGATAGTCTGTGTTGGTACGTGTGAGAGAGATCCACCTTTCCAAGTTGTTGGGGTTCATCTCATACTTCTGAAGGTTTGAGGGTGCTGCCTGTTCCATACTCCCCCTACTCCTAGCCTTTTAGGGGTACAAACAATAGTAATTGGGGCCTAGTGTGGTTGTGTACGTGTGATATACATACACTTTTTTTGGATCATATTTTCTATTCCGCTATTTAATCAAAAACCTTTGGGGATCAGTTAAATTGGGGGATAGTCTGTGTTGGTACGTGTGAGAGAGATCCACCTTTCCAAGTTGTTGGGGTTCATCTCATACTTCTGAAGGTTTGAGGGTGCTGCCTGTTCCATACTCCCCCTACTCCTAGCCTTTTAGGGGTACAAACAATAGTAATTGGGGCCTAGTGTGGTTGTGTACGTGTGATATACATACACTTTTTTGGGATCATATTTTCTATTCCGCTATTTAATCAAAAACCTTTGGGGATCAGTTAAATTGGGGGATAGTCTGTGTTGGTACGTGTGAGAGAGATCCACCTTTCCAAGTTGTTGGGGTTCATCTCATACTTCTGAAGGTTTGAGGGTGCTGCCTGTTCCATACCCCCCCTACTCCTCATCTAGCCTTTTAGGGGTACAAACAATAGTAATTGGGGCCTAGTGTGGTTGTGTACGTGTGATATACATACACTTTTTTTGGATCATATTTTCTATTCCGCTATTTAATCAAAAACCTTTGGGGATCAGTTAAATTGGGGGATAGTCTGTGTCGGTACGTGTGAGAGAGATCCACCTTTCCAAGTTGTTGGGGTTCATCTCATACTTCTGAAGGTTTGAGGGTGCTGCCTGTTCCATACTCCCCCTACTCCTCATCTAGCCTTTTAGGGGTACAAACAATAGTAATTGGGGCCTAGTGTGGTTGTGTACGTGCGAGATACATACACTTTTTTTGATCATATTTCCTATTCCGCTATTCAATAAAAACCTTTGAGGATCAATTGAATTGCGGGATAGTCTGTGTCGGTACGTGTGAGAGAGATCCACCTTTCCAAGTTGTTGGGGTTCATCTCATACTTCTGAAGGTTTGAGGGTGCTGCCTGTTCCATACTCCCCCTACTCCTCATCTAGCCTTTTAGGGGTACAAACAATAGTAATTGGGGCCTAGTGTGGTTGTGTACGTGTGATATACATACACTTTTTTTGGATCATATTTTCTATTCCGCTATTTAATCAAAAACCTTTGGGGATCAGTTAAATTGGGGGATAGTCTGTGTTGGTACGTGTGAGAGAGATCCACCTTTCCAAGTTGTTGGGGTTCATCTCATACTTCTGAAGGTTTGAGGGTGCTGCCTGTTCCATACTCCCCCTACTCCTCATCTAGCCTTTTAGGGGTACAAACAATAGTAATTGGGGCCCAGTGTGGTTGTGTACGTGTGATATACATACACTTTTTTGGGATCATATTTTCTATTCCGCTATTTAATCAAAAACCTTTGGGGATCAGTTAAATTGGGGGATAGTCTGTGTCGGTACGTGTGAGAGAGATCCACCTTTCCAAGTTGTTGGGGTTCATCTCATACTTCTGAAGGTTTGAGGGTGCTGCCTGTTCCATACCCCCCCTACTCCTCATCTAGCCTTTTAGGGGTACAAACAATAGTAATTGGGGCCTAGTGTGGTTGTGTACGTGCGAGATACATACACTTTTTTTGATCATATTTCCTATTCCGCTATTCAATAAAAACCTTTGAGGATCAATTGAATTGCGGGATAGTCTGTGTCGGTACGTGTGAGAGAGATCCACCTTTCCAAGTTGTTGGGGTTCATCTCATACTTCTGAAGGTTTGAGGGTGCTGCCTGTTCCATACTCCCCCTACTCCTCATCTAGCCTTTTAGGGGTACAAACAATAGTAATTGGGGCCCAGTGTGGTTGTGTACGTGTGATATACATACACTTTTTTGGGATCATATTTTCTATTCCGCTATTTAATCAAAAACCTTTGGGGATCAGTTAAATTGGGGGATAGTCTGTGTCGGTACGTGTGAGAGAGATCCACCTTTCCAAGTTGTTGGGGTTCATCTCATACTTCTGAAGGTTTGAGGGTGCTGCCTGTTCCATACCCCCCCTACTCCTCATCTAGCCTTTTAGGGGTACAAACAATAGTAATTGGGGCCTAGTGTGGTTGTGTACGTGCGAGATACATACACTTTTTTTGATCATATTTCCTATTCCGCTATTCAATAAAAACCTTTGAGGATCAATTGAATTGCGGGATAGTCTGTGTCGGTACGTGTGAGAGAGATCCACCTTTCCAAGTTGTTGGGGTTCATCTCATACTTCTGAAGGTTTGAGGGTGCTGCCTGTTCCATACTCCCCCTACTCCTCATCTAGCCTTTTAGGGGTACAAACAATAGTAATTGGGGCCCAGTGTGGTTGTGTACGTGTGATATACATACACTTTTTTTGGATCATATTTTCTATTCCGCTATTTAATTTAACTGGGCCTCCATGCGAGACCTGTGTGCCTTGTTGCGCTGTTTTGAGTACTCCACCAACATGGCCAGTGGCAATGACGCCGTTCTCAGCTTAACTATCCCACTTCTATGCCTCCTTGAAAAAACAATTCGGGCGATGATGGAAGAGGATGTGGCACAGGATGAGGAGGAGGAGGAGGATGAAGAGGTAACATTTCCAAGGCTTTCAGGGCAGTCATTCGCAAGGGGCTCCGAGGGTGGGTTCCTGCACACGCAAACGCCAGGGACGCAATTGTCCAGCAGGGGCACAGTTCTGGAGGATGAGGAGGATGAGGAGGAGGAGGAGCTGGAGGAGGAGATGGAACCATGTTCACAGCAGGGTGGCACCCAGGCCAGCTCATGGCCATCACTGGTGCGTGGCTGGGGGGATACAGAGGACACGGACGATACACCTCCCACAGAGGACAGCCTTTCGTTGCCTCTGGGCAGCCTGGCACACATGAGCGATTACATGCTGCAGTGTCTCCACAACGACCGCCGAGTTGCCCACATTCTAACTTGTGCTGATTACTGGGTGGCCACGCTGCTGGATCCCCGTTACAAGGACAACGTACCGTCCTTAATTCACTCACTGGAGCGCGATCGCAAGATGCGCGAGTACAAGCGCACGCTGGTAGACGCCATGCTGCTGGCATTCCCATCTGACAGCGGGGCCACAGTGGAAGCACAAGGCAGAGGAGGAGGAGGAGGAGGTCGCCAACGCAACCAGGGCACCGCCAGCACCTCAGAAGGCAGGGTTAGCATGGCCGAAATGTGGAAAAGCTTTGTCAGCACGCCACAACAAACAGCAGCACCAGCAGCTCAGATGGAACGTCTTAGCAGGAGGCAGCATTTTACCAACATGGTGGAGCAGTATGTGTGCACACGCCTACATGTAGTGAATGACGGGTCTGCCCCCTTCAACTTCTGGGTCTCCAAATTGGGCACATGGCTTGAGCTTGCCCTTTACGCCTTGGAGGTGCTGGCGTGCCCTGCAGCCAGTGTATTATCTGAACGGGTATTTAGCACGGCTGGGGGCGTTATAACAGACAAGCGCAGCCGCCTGTCCAGAGACAATGTGGACAAGCTCACGTTCATTAAAATGAACCAGGCATGGATCCCACGGGACTTTTCCGTACCTTATGCAGAATAGCAATGGATACCGACCTTACCCACCCATTGTTCCATTTTTGCTCTTTCTCACTCTTTTGGGGTGTACCCTCATTTAAAATTTTTGAAAAGAAGCAGTGTTGGCTACCTCGTCCTCCTCCTCAGGGCCAGATTAATGTAGGGGCTATTGGAGCTGCAGCTCCAGGCCCCTACCTTTTATATAGGCCCCGGGTTGGCCATATTCACTGTTACCGCTCTTCTGTCACTTGTAAACACAGAAGTCTGGCTTCTATGCTCGCTTCCCCAGGCAGCACCCTCAGAACCTCCCCACACAGCGTGAAGGCCGGACAAGGAGGGACAGTTGGCGATGCATGGATGTGTTTATGGGCTTCAGAGACAGCATCCCATGTTGAATTAGGCATGCATGGCTGCACCCTTCCTCCTCTGGGTGCATGGCAAGGCACGGCCCTTAAGGCCCTTCAAAATCCTCAGCACCAAGCCCATGATGCTGTTAATCCGGCCCTGGTCCTCCTCCACCGCCGCTTCCACCTACACCGCCCATAGGTGTGCGCAGCCTATTGCATTAAGGTGTGCACCCCAAAGTTGAAATACACATGCATGTGTTTGCCAGCAGGGAGAGTAATGTATCGGGGCCATGTACCTGTAGGCAAGGAGAAATAGAGCAGAGCAGGTCCCAGGGAGATCTTTCCCATCTCCTCACTGGCAATGCTATGTGCCCTAGGTGATTAGGGTGTGCCCAGGCACACCCAGCACACCCTGTGCGCACGCCTATGTCACCGCCACATCCACCACCACCTCAACCTCCCTCCTACTCCATATGGGCCTCGTCCTTCAGAGATGAAGAAGAACATTGTTTTATTTTTCTGTTTTTTTTTTGTTGTTTTAAGTTATTTCCCTATCCACATTTGTTTGCAGAGCACTTGCCATGCTCTTAATTACGTTTTGCTGCCATTTGCAGCACTCTAGCCCTTTCCTTTGGTGTTTTAGAGCCATTTTAGTGCCTTAAAGTTCGGGTCCCCATTGACTTCAATGGGGTTCGGTGTCCGGGAAAAGTTCGGTAAAAGTCCGGGACACGGACCCGGACTTTTTTTTAAAGTTCGGCCGAACCCGTCGAACACGGACATCTAGGTGTTCGCTCAACCCTAGTCATAACTACTCTGGTGAGGCGACAGACCCTCCAAGCCTGTTGGACTCTTTTTCCAAGCCTGTTGAAATCTTTTTCCAGTCATCAGAACCAGATGACAGTGTCTTTAGATGTTTTCAAATGATTGGATTTTCTTTGAACAAAGCACTGCTACTGAGACATGAAAATGAATAATATGATGTCATTGTTGTCACACAGTCAAAAGTGATCATTCCATGAAATGTATTTTGATGTCATAACTTCTCTGGTGAGGCGACAGAACTTGTAGGCATGTTGGGTAGTCGTGGCCGAGTGGTTAAGGCGATGGACTTGAAATCCATTGGGGTCTCCCCGCGCAGGTTCAAATGCTGCCGACTACGTTCTACCTTTCCAGGTTAGGAAAAGCACTGCTTACTGTTTCCATCCTCAGTAGCTGCTTTGTGGCAGAGGTCACCCTGTTGATAAGGAGAGAATTTATTGAAAGCTTCACTCCCTAAACCCATGACCCCTTGATTGAAAGTCTAAGCAGTTTGGTCTCTTTATCCATTTAGCAAAATGACAGCCTGTTGGGCTTGATCCGATCATCCACCAATAAAGATTCTAGGCACTTTGGACTCTACATCTATTGATCAGATCTCGGTGATTGCTTTGGTACCTATTAGGAAGCTCAGAACTGCTATTGGCATGGTGTGGCTATTGTTGTGATGTCCCAAGTTGTACTTTAATGTCAATGTTATGACAACTTTTGTTGGGAAAAGGAAAGTTTAAAGTGTTGATACCAAGCAGCTAGTCAGTGAAAGGGCCACTCATTGCAGAAGGAAA
>NW_028119964.1:0-160000 GCF_965119305.1 Pelophylax lessonae
GGCATGGAGAACGGCACCCGGGCACTCTGTTAGGGCATGGAGAACGGCATCCGGGCACTCTGTTAGGGCATGGAGACCGGCACCCCAACACTCTGGAAGGGCATGGAGAACAGCACCCGGGCACTCTGTTAGGGCATGGAGACCGGCACCCCGGCACACTGTTAGGGCATGGAGACCGGCACCCCGGCACACTGTTAGGGCATGGAGATCGGCACCCCGGCACTCTGTTAGGGCATGGAGACCGGCACCCCGGCACTCTGTTAGGGCATGGAGACCGGCAACCCGGCACTCTGTTAGGGCATGGAGAACGGCACCCGGGCACTCTGTTAGGGCATGGAGAACGGCACCCGGGCACTCTGAAAGGGCATGGAGAACGGCACCCGGGCACTCGGGAAGGGCATGGAGAACGGCACCCGGGCACTCGGGAAGGGCATGGAGAACGGCACCCGGGCACTCGGGAAGGGCATAGAGAACGGCACCCGGGCACTCTGGAAAGGCATGGAGAACGGGCACCTGGGCACTCTGGAAGGGCATGGAGAACGGCACCCGGGCACTCTGGAAGGGCACGGAGACCGGCACCCGGGCACTCTGGAAGGGCACGGAGACCGGCACCCGGGCACTCTGGAAGGGCACGGAGACCGGCACCCGGGCACTCTGGAAGGGCACGGAGACCGGCACCCGGGCACTCTGGAAGGGCACGGAGACCGGCACCCGGGCACTCTGGAAGGGCACGGAGACCGGCACCCGGGCACTCCTGATAGGCTGGACACGGGTACCTCTGATGGGCTTACTCTATACAAAAAGAAGGTTTTGCTTGTAGTTCTACTATAAGTGGCTTTTTTCTTCACTTCCTTTTATCAGGAGAGCTCTATTTGCTTTAACCTTAAACAATAACAAAGGGAAACAAATACAATCCCATTTTAAGTGGGCTCCAGCAACAATTGACCCACACCCGCCATGTGACCACCCAAGCTCCCCATGCAAGGTCAATCAACCGCAAATAGATGAGAGAGGAAGGAGCTCCGAGAACTTTCACCAATGCAAAGCTGCCCCCAAGCTGTAGCGCATTTTAGCAGCAGGCTTCCTTTACCCTGACACCTAGAGAGGAAGGCACAATAAACCACACACAAGTAATCCCAAAAGTAAGGATAACCAAAAGGCACCACTGTGCCCCCCCCTTACCTGGGCCTGGCAAGTGCATGAGATGAGGCACAAGCTTCTGCTGTAGCAGCCAACAGTTTCTGATTTCTCCATGTTGCACAGTGCAGCAGAATTCTGAGAATGCGGAGTGGCCAGGTAACCACAGCTCACATGTGGCAAGCCTCCACCACTGCAGCGGCTTCCCTGCACTGCAGGAACCACCTTGCAAGTCCTGGGCTGCATGACAAGCCCATATAACTCCAAAAGGCATCGGGCGCACAGGCACCCTGCTGGCCACTACTCCACTGGGCTGGAGGAGGAAAAAAAGGCACTGCAACACCCCCATCATCTGACAGGAGGGAG
Source organism: Pelophylax lessonae (assembly GCF_965119305.1). NCBI lineage: Eukaryota > Metazoa > Chordata > Amphibia > Anura > Ranidae > Pelophylax > Pelophylax lessonae. Next base: position 1,504 of record NW_028119964.1, read on the forward strand.
GGTTCAGGGATGGTCAGAAGGCCCTCTGGAAGGGCATGGAGGCAGGCACCAGAGCCCTCTGGAAGGGCTTGAACACACGCAACTGGGGCCCCTCTGGAAGGGCTTTAACACACGCAACCGGGGCCCCTCTGGAAGGGCTTGGAGACACGCAACCGGGGCCCCTCTGGAAGGGCTTGGAGACACGCAACCGGGGCCCCTCTGGAAGGGCTTGGAGACACGCAACCGGGGCCCCTCTGGAAGGGCTTGGAGACACGCAACCGGGGCCCCTCTGGAAGGGCTTGGAGACACGCAACCGGGGCCCCTCTGGAAGGGCTTGGAGACACGCAACCGGGGCCCCTCTGGAAGGGCTTGGAGACACGCAACCGGGGCCCCTCTGGAAGGGCTTGGAGACACGCAACCGGGGCCCCTCTGGAAGGGCTTGGAGACACGCAACCGGGGCCCCTCTGGAAGGGCTTGGAGACACGCAACCGGGGCCCTCTGGAAAGGCTTGAAGACACGCAACCGGGGCCCCTCTGGAAAGGCTTCGAGACACGCAACCGGGGCCCCTCTGGAAAGGCTTCGAGACACGCAACCGGGGCCCCTCTGGAAGGGCTTGGAGACACGCAACCGGGGCCCCTCTGGAAGGGCTTGGAGACACGCAACCGGGGCCCTCTGGAAGGGCTTGAAGACACGCAACCGGGGCCCCTCTAGAAAGGCTTCGAGACACGCAACCGGGGCCCCTCTTGAAAGGCTTGGAGACACGCAACCGGGGCCCCTCTGGAAAGGCTTGGAGACACGCAACCGGGGCCCCTCTGGAAATGCTTCGAGACACGCAATCCGGGGCCCTCTGGAAAGGCTTCGAGACACGCAACCGGGGCCCTCTGGAAAGGCTTCGAGACACGCAACCGGGGCCCTCTGGAAGGGCATGGAGAACAGCACCCGGGCACTCTGGAAGGGCATGGAGAACGGGCACCCGGGCACTCTGGAAGGGCATGGAGAACGGCACCCTGGCACTCTGGAAGGGCATGGAGAACGGCACCCGGGCACTCTGGAAGGGCATGGAGAACGGCACCCGGGCACTCTGGAAGGGCATGGAGAACGGGCACCCGGGCACTCTGGAAGGGCATGGAGAACGGGCACCCGGGCACTCTGGAAGGGCATGCAGAACGGGCACCCGGGCACTCTGGAAGGGCATGGAGAACGGCAACCGGGCACTCTGGAAGGGCATGGAGAACGGCAACCGGGCACTCTGGAAGGGCATGGAGAACGGCAACCGGGCACTCTGGAAGGGCATGGAGAACGGCACCCGGGCACTCTGGAAGGGCATGGAGAACGGCACCCGGGCACTCGGGAAGGGCATGGAGAACGGCACCCGGGCACTCGGGAAGGGCATGGAGAACGGCACCCGGGCACTCGGGAAGGGCATGGAGAACGGCACCCGGGCACTCGGGAAGGGCATGGAGAACGGCACCCGGGCACTCGGGAAGGGCATGGAGAACGGCACCCGGGCACTCGGGAAGGGCATGGAGAACGGCACCCGGGCACTCGGGAAGGGCATGGAGAACGGCACCCGGCACTCTGGAAAGGCATGGAGAACGGGCACCTGGGCACTCTGGAAAGACATGGAGAACGGCACCCCGGCACTCTGTTAGGGCATGGAGAACGGCACCCCGGCACTCTGTTAGGGCATGGAGACCGGCACTCTGTTAGGGCATGGAGACCGGCACCCCGGCACTCTGTTAGGGCATGGAGACCGGCATCCCGGCACACTGTTAGGGCATGGAGACCGGCACCCCGGCACACTGTTAGGGCATGGAGACCGGCACCCCGGCACACTGTTAGGGCATGGAGACCGGCACCCCGGCACTCTGTTAGGGCATGGAGACCGGCACTCTGTTAGGGCATAGAGATCGGCACCCCGGCACTCTGTTAGGGCATGGAGACCGGCACCCCGGCACTCTGTTAGGGCATGGAGAACGGCACCCCGGCACTCTGGAAGGGCATGGAGAACGGCACCCCGGCACTCTGGAAGGGCATGGAGAACGGCACCCGGGCACTCTGGAAGGGCATGGAGAACGGCACCCGGGCACTCTGGAAGGGCATGGAGAACGGCACCCGGGCACTCGGGAATGGCATGGAGAACGGCACCCGGGCACTCGGGAAGGGCACGGAGAACGGCACCCGGGCACTCTGGAAGGGCACGGAGAACGGCACCCGGGCACTCTGGAAGGGCACGGAGAACTGCACCCGGGCACTCTGGAAGGGCACGGAGACCGGCACCCGGGCACTCTGGAAGGGCACGGAGACCGGCACCCCGGCACACTGTTAGGGCACGGAGACCGGCACCCCGGCACACTGTTAGGGCATGGAGACCGGCACCCCGGCACACTGTTAGGGCATGGAGACCGGCACCCCGGCACTCTGTTAGGGCATGGAGACCGGCACTCTGTTAGGGCATAGAGATCGGCACCCCGGCACTCTGTTAGGGCATGGAGACCGGCACCCCGGCACTCTGTTAGGGCATGGAGAACGGCACCCGGGCACTCGGGAATGGCATGGAGAATGGCACCCGGGCACTCGGGAATGGCATGGAGAACGGCACCCGGGCACTCGGGAAGGGCACGGAGAACGGCACCCGGGCACTCTGGAAGGGCACGGAGAACGGCACCCGGGCACTCTGGAAGGGCACGGAGAACGGCACCCGGGCACTCTGGAAGGGCACGGAGAACGGCACCCGGGCACTCTGGAAGGGCACGGAGAACGGCACCCGGGCACTCTGGAAGGGCACGGAGAACGGCACCCGGGCACTCTGGAAGGGCACGGAGAACGGCACCCGGGCACTCTGGAAGGGCACGGAGAACGGCACCCGGGCACTCTGGAAGGGCATGGAGAACGGCACCCGGGCACTCTGGAAGGGCATGGAGAACGGCACCCGGGCACTCGGGAAGGGCATGGAGAATGGCACCCGGCACTCTGGAAGGGCATGGAGAACGGCACCCGGGCACTCTGGAAGGGCATGGAGAGCGGGCACCCGGGCACTCTGGAAGGGCATGGAGAGCGGGCACCCGGGCACTCTGGAAGGGCATGGAGAGCGGGCACCCGGGCACTCTGGAAGGGCATGGAGAGCGGGCACCCGTGCACTCTGGAAGGGCATAGAGCCGGGCATGGAGAACGGCACCCGGGCACTCTGGAAGGGCATGGAGAACGGCACCCCGGCACTCTGTTAGGGCATGGAGACCGGCACCCCGGCACTCTGTTAGGGCATGGAGACCGGCACCCCGGCACACTGTTAGGGCATGGAGACCGGCACCCCGGCACACTGTTAGGGCATGGAGACCGGCACCCCGGCACACTGTTAGGGCATGGAGACCGGCACCCCGGCACTGTTAGGGCATGGAGACCGGCACCCCGGCACTCTGTTAGGGCATGGAGAACGGCACCCGGGCACTCTGTTAGGGCATGGAGAACGGCACCCGGGCACTCTGAAAGGGCATGGAGAACGGCACCCGGGCACTCGGGAAGGGCATGGAGAACGGCACCCGGGCACTCGGGAAGGGCATGGAGAACGGCACCCGGCACTCTGGAAAGGCATGGAGAACGGGCACCTGGGCACTCTGGAAGGGCATGGAGAACGGGCACCTGGGCACTCTGGAAGGGCACGGAGACCGGCACCCGGGCACTCTGGAAGGGCACGGAGACCGGCACCCCGGCACTGTTAGGGCATGGAGACCGGCACCCCGGCACTCTGTTAGGGCATGGAGAACGGCACCCGGGCACTCTGTTAGGGCATGGAGAACGGCACCCGGGCACTCTGAAAGGGCATGGAGAACGGCACCCGGGCACTCGGGAAGGGCATGGAGAACGGCACCCGGGCACTCGGGAAGGGCATGGAGAACGGCACCCGGCACTCTGGAAAGGCATGGAGAACGGGCACCTGGGCACTCTGGAAGGGCATGGAGAACGGGCACCTGGGCACTCTGGAAGGGCACGGAGACCGGCACCCGGGCACTCTGGAAGGGCACGGAGAACGGCACCCGGGCACTCTGGAAGGGCACGGAGAACGGCACCCGGGCACTCTGGAAGGGCATGGAGAACGGCACCCGGGCACTCTGTTAGCGCATGGAGACCGGCACCCCGGCACTCTGTTAGGGCATGGAGACCGACACCCGGGCACTCTGGAAGGGCACGGAGACCGGCACCCGGGCACTCTGGAAGGGCACGGAGACCGGCACCCGGGCACTCTGGAAGGGCACGGAGACCGGCACCCGGGCACTCTGGAAGGGCACGGAGACTGGCACCCGGGCACTCCTGATAGGCTGGACACGGGTACCTCTGATGGGCTTACTCTATACAAAAAGAAGGTTTTGCTTGTAGTTCTACTATAAGTGGCTTTTTTCTTCACTTCCTTTTATCAGGAGAGCTCTATTTGCTTTAACCTTAAACAATAACAAAGGGAAACAAATACAATCCCATTTTAAGTGGGCTCCAGCAACAATTGACCCACACCCGCCATGTGACCACCCAAGCTCCCCATGCAAGGTCAATCAACCGCAAATAGACGAGAGAGGAAGGAGCTCCGAGAACTTTCACCAATGCAAAGCTGCCCCCAAGCTGTAGCGCATTTTAGCAGCAGGCTTCCTTTACCCTGACACCTAGAGAGGAAGGCACAATAAACCACACACAAGTAATCCCAAAAGTAAGGATAACCAAAAGGCACCACTGTGCCCCCCCTTACCTGGGCCTGGCAAGTGCATGAGATGAGGCACAAGCTTCTGCTGTAGCAGCCAACAGTTTGACTTCTCCATGTTGCACAGTGCAGCAGAATTCTGAGAATGCGGAGTGGCCAGGTAACCACAGCTCACATGTGGCAAGCCTCCACCACTGCAGCGGCTTCCCTGCACTGCAGGAACCACCTTGCAAGTCCTGGGCTGCATGACAAGCCCATATAACTCCAAAAGGCATCGGGCGCACAGGCACCCTGCTGGCCACTACTCCACTGGGCTGGAGGAGGAAAAAAAGGCACTGCAACACCCCCATCATCTGACAGGAGGGAGGGTGCAGGGATGGTCAGAAGGCCCTCTGGAAGGGCATGGAGGCAGGCACCAGAGCCCTCTGGAAGGGCTTGAACACACGCAACTGGGGCCCCTCTGGAAGGGCTTGGAGACACGCAACCGGGGCCCCTCTGGAAGGGCTTGGAGACACGCAACCGGGGCCCCTCTGGAAGGGCTTGGAGACACGCAACCGGGGCCCCTCTGGAAGGGCTTGGAGACACGCAACCGGGGCCCCTCTGGAAGGGCTTGGAGACACGCAACCGGGGCCCCTCTGGAAAGGCTTGAAGACACGCAACCGGGGCCCCTCTGGAAAGGCTTCGAGACACGCAACCGGGGCCCCTCTGGAAAGGCTTCGAGACACGCAACCGGGGCCCCTCTGGAAAGGCTTCGAGACACGCAACCGGGGCCCCTCTGGAAGGGCTTGGAGACACGCAACCGGGGCCCCTCTAGAAAGGCTTCGAGACACGCAACTGGGGCCCTCTGGCGGGCTTGGAGACACGCAACTGGGGCCCTCTGGCGGTCTTGGAGACAGGCATCCACGCACTTCTGACGGGCTGGAGCCAGGCATCTGCGCACTTCTGACGGGCTGGAGACAGGTGGCATCATTTAAAGTAAAAAAATCCTCAAGTTTGGGTTGTCCCCATAAAAGAAATAAAGGGGAAATATTACAGTAGGGACACTAGTTCTGGTGACCTGGCAGTCCCCAAGGAAACCCCTCAATCTGCAGGGATTTCTTCTCACTAAGTTTGGCTATGGGACAGGAAGTTTAGGAAAATCTTGGCAAATGGACAGATGACAAATAAATATCTGACTGAGTTTATAAAACCCCCCTTACTCTATACATAAAGAAAGTTTTGCTTGTAGTTCTACTTTAAGTGGCTTTTTCCAGGAAGAGCACTTCCTTTTATCAGGAGAGTTCTATTTGCTTTAACCTTAAACCATAACAAAGTGAAACAAATACAATCCCATATTAAGTGGGCTCCAGCAAGACAAGAATTTACTCACACCCGCCATGAGGCCACCCAAGCTCCCCATGCAAGGTCAAACAACCGCAAATAGAGGAGAGAAGAAGGAGCTCCGAAAACCTTCACCAATGCAGAGCAGCCCCCCAGCTGTAGCACACTTCAGCAGCAGGCTTCCATCACCCCTTCACCAAAAGAAAAAAGCCCAATAAACCACACACAAAAAATCCCAATAGTAAGGACTAATGTACCCCCCTTACCTGGGCCTGGCTATTGCATGAGATGAGGCACCTGATTCTGCTGCAGCAGTCAGTTTCTGCTTTCTCCATGCTGCACAGTGCAGCGGAATACGGAGGATGTGAAGTGGCCAGGACCCGGCAAGCTTCCACTACTACAGCAGCTTCCCTGAAATGCAGGAATCACCTTGTAAGTCCTGGGGTGCATGAGAAGCCCATATAACTCCGAACAGCGTCGAGCACACAGGCACAGACAACCATGCTGGCCACTGGTCCCCTGGGCTGGTGGAGAAAAAACGGCACTGCAACACCCCCATCATCTGACAGGAGGGAGGGTGCAGGGATGGTCAGAAAAAACCCTGGGTAAGGCCACCACTACCACCCCCCACGTCCAGTGAGAGCATAGCCCCCACTACAAAAGTTTCCTGTAGTGCCTCCATAGTGGAGGAAACACCATAACCGAGGGCATGGTGGAAGAGTGGAAGACGTAGAACTTAAAGGCTTGCTGTAGTGTTTCCTGAGAATTTGTGTGCAGCAACTCTCTCTCCAGGTGCAGTCCTAATAGATGAATGGGGAAGTGTAAAAGGTTAATTATACCCGATGCTGGATGAAAACAGAGCTCAATGCCAATATTTGTTCAATGCTTCTTAAGTCCATGCACACACACCTTCCAGCCATGGTCCATGGATGAACTGCAGAAACCTATTAAAGAGCTGAATGGAAGAAGAGACCACATGAACCAGAAGCTTGAATTCAATAGACCCCCCATCTTTTTAAGAGCATTATTTAAGGCAGTGGTGGTCAACCTTCTTGACACAGGGGGGTTCAAGTGCAGACCCACACCACAGGCACCCGGGCACTCTGGAAGGTCATGGAGAACGGCACCCCGGCACTCTGGAAGGTCATGGAGACCGGCACCCCGGCACTCTGGAAGGGCATGGAGACCGGCACCCCGGCACTCTGGAAGGGCATGGAGACCGGCACCCCGGCACTCTGGAAGGGCATGGAGACCGGCACCCCGGCACTCTGGAAGGGCATGGAGACCGGCACCCCGGCACTCTGGAAGGGCATGGAGACCGGCACCCCGGCACTCTGGAAGGGCACGGAGACCGGCACCCCGGCACTCTGGAAGGGCACGGAGACCGGCACCCCGGCACTCTGGAAGGGCACGGAGAACGGCACCCGGGCACTCTGGAAGGGCACGGAGAACGGCACCCGGGCACTCTGGAAGGGCACGGAGAACGGCACCCGGGCACTCTGGAAGGGAATAGAGACCGGCACCCGGAAGGGCATGGAGACCGGCACCCCGGCACTCTGGAAGGAAATGGAGACCGGCATCCCGGCACTCTGGAAGGGCATGGAGACCGGCACCCCGGCACTCTGGAAGGGCATGGAGACCGGCACCCCGGCACTCTGGAAGGGCACGGAGACCGGCACCCCGGCACTCTGGAAGGGCACGGAGAACGGCACCCCGGCACTCTGGAAGGGCACGGAGAACGGCACCCCGGCACTCTGGAAGGGCACGGAGAACGGCACCCCGGCACTCTGGAAGGGCACAGAGAACGGCACCCGGGCACTCTGGAAGGGCACAGAGAACGGCACCCGGGCACTCTGTTAGGGCATGGAGAACGGCACCCGGGCACTCTGGAAGGGAATAGAGACCGGCACCCGGAAGGGCATGGAGACCGGCACCCCGGCACTCTGGAAGGAAATGGAGACCGGCATCCCGGCACTCTGGAAGGGCATGGAGACCGGCATCCCGGCACTCTGGAAGGGCATGGAGACCGGCACCCCGGCACTCTGGAAGGGCATGGAGACCGGCACCCCGGCACTCTGGAAGGGCATGGAGACCGGCACCCCGGCACTCTGGAAGGGCATGGAGACCGGCACCCCGGCACTCTGGAAGGGCATGGAGACCGGCACCCCGGCACTCTGGAAGGGCATGGAGACCGGCACCCCGGCACTCTGGAAGGGCATGGAGACCGGCACCCCGGCACTCTGGAAGGGCATGGAGACCGGCACCCCGGCACTCTGGAAGGGCATGGAGACCGGCACCCCGGCACTCTGGAAGGGCATGGAGACCGGCACCCCGGCACTCTGGAAGGGCATGGAGACCGGCACCCCGGCACTCTGGAAGGGCATGGAGACCGGCACCCCGGCACTCTGGAAGGGCATGGAGACCGGCACCCCGGCACTCTGGAAGGGCATGGAGACCGGCACCCCGGCACTCTGGAAGGGCATGGAGACCGGCACCCTGGAAGGGCATGGAGACCGGCACCCCGGCACTCTGGAAGGGCATGGAGACCGGCACCCAGGCAATCTGGAAGGGCATGGAGACCGGCACCCAGGCAATCTGGAAGGGCATGGAGAACGGCACCCAGGCAATCTGGAAGGGCATGGAGAACAGCACCCGGGCACTCTGGAAGGGCATGGAGACCGGCACCCCGGCACTCTGGAAGGGCATGGAGACCGGCACCCCGGCACTCTGGAAGGGCATGGAGACCGGCACCCCGGCACTCTGGAAGGGCATGGAGACCGGCACCCCGGCACTCTGGAAGGGCATGGAGACCGGCACCCAGGCAATCTGGAAGGGCATGGAGACCGGCACCCAGGCAATCTGGAAGGGCATGGAGAACGGCACCCAGGCAATCTGGAAGGGCATGGAGAACAGCACCCGGGCACTCTGGAAGGGCATGGAGAACAGCACCCGGGCACTCTGAAATCTTGGCAAATGGACAGATGGCAAATAAATATCTGACTGAGTTTATAAAACCCCCCTTACTCTATACATAAAGAAAGTTTTGCTTGTAGTTCTACTTTAAGTGGCTTTTTCCAGGAAGAGCACTTCCTTTTATCAGGAGAGTTCTATTTGCTTTAACCTTAAACCATAACAAAGTGAAACAAATACAATCCCATATTAAGTGGGCTCCAGCAAGACAAGAATTTACTCACACCCGCCATGAGGCCACCCAAGCTCCCCATGCAAGGTCAAACAACCGCAAATAGAGGAGAGAAGAAGGAGCTCCAAAAACCTTCACCAATGCAGAGCAGCCCCCCAGCTGTAGCACACTTCAGCAGCAGGCTTCCATCACCCCTTCACCTAAAGAAGAAAGCCCAATAAACCACACACAAAAAATCCCAATAGTAAGGACTAATGTACCCCCCTTACCTGGGCCTGGCTATTGCATGAGATGAGGCACCTGATTCCGCCGCAGCAGTCAGTTTCTGCTTTCTCCATGCTGCACAGTGCAGCGGAATACTGAGGATGTGAAGTGGCCAGGACCCGGCAAGCTTCCACTACTACAGCAGCTTCCCTGAAATGCAGTAATCACCTTGTAAGTCCTGGGGTGCATGAGAAGCCCATATAACTCCGAACAGCGTCGAGCACACAGGCACAGACAACCATGCTGGCCACTGGTCCCCTGGGCTGGTGGAGAAAAATAGGCACTGCAACACCCCCATCATCTGACAGGAGGGAGGGTGCAGGGATGGTCAGAAAAAACCCTGGGTAAGGCCACCACTACCACCCCCCACGTCCAGTGAGAGCATAGCCCCCACTACAAAAGTTTCCTGTAGTGCCTCCATAGTGGAGGAAACACCATAACCGAGGGCATGGTGGAAGAGTGGAAGACGTAGAACTTAAAGGCTTGCTGTAGTGTTTCCTGAGAATTTGTGTGCAGCAACTCTCTCTCCAGGTGCAGTCCTAATAGATGAATGGGGAAGTGTAAAAGGTTAATTATACCCGATGCTGGATGAAAACAGAGCTCAATGCCAATATTTGTTCAATGCTTCTTAAGTCCATGCACACACACCTTCCAGCCATGGTCCATGGATGAACTGCAGAAACCTATTAAAGAGCTGAATGGAAGAAGAGACCACATGAACCAGAAGCTTGAATTCAATAGACCCCCCATCTTTTTAAGAGCATTATTTAAGGCAGTGGTGGTCAAACTTCTTGACACAGGGGGGTTCAAGTGCAGACCCACACCACAGGCACCCGGGCACTCTGGAAGGTCATGGAGAACGGCACCCCGGCACTCTGGAAAGGCATGGAGACCGGCACCCAGGCACTCTGGAAGGGCCTGGAGACCGGCACCCCGGCACTCTGGAAGGGCATGGAGACCGGCACCCCGGCACTCTGGAAGGGCATGGAGACCGGCACCCCGGCACTCTGGAAGGGCACGGAGACCGGCACCCCGGCACTCTGGAAGGGCACGGAGACCGGCACCCCGGCACTCTGGAAGGGCACGGAGACCGGCACCCCGGCACTCTGGAAGGGCACGGAGAACGGCACCCCGGCACTCTGGAAGGGCACGGAGAACGGCACCCCGGCACTCTGGAAGGGCAAGGAGAACGGCACCCGGGCACTCTGGAAGGGCACGGAGAACGGCACCCGGGCACTCTGGAAGGGCACGGAGAACGGCACCCGGGCACTCTGTTAGGGCATGGAGAACGGCACCCGGGCACTCTGGAAGGGCATGGAGATCGGCATGGAGACCGGTACCCCGGCACTCTGGAAGGGCATGGAGACCGGCAGCCGGGCACTCTGGAAGGGCATGGAGACCGGCAGCCGGGCACTCTGGAAGGGCATGGAGACCGGCACCCGGGCACTCTGGAAGGGCATGGAGACCGGCACCCGGGCACTCTGGAAGGGGCATGGAGAACGGCACCCGGGCACTCTGGAAGGGCACGGAGAACGGCACCCGGGCACTCTGGAAGGGCACGGAGAACGGCACCCGGGCACTCTGGAAGGGCACGGAGAACGGCACCCGGGCACTCTGGAAGGGCACGGAGAACGGCACCCGGGCACTCTGGAAGGGCATGGAGAACGGCATGGAGACCAGTACCCCGGTACTCTGGAAGGGCATGGAGACCGGCACCCGGGCACTCTGGAAGGGCATGGAGAACGGCACCCCGGCACTCTGGAAGGGCATGGAGAACGGCACCCCGGCACTCTGGAAGGGCATGGAGAACGGCACCCCGGCACTCTGGAAGGGCATGGAGAACGGCACCCCGGCACTCTGGAAGGGCATGGAGAACGGCACCCCGGCACTCTGGAAGGGCATGGAGAACGGCACCCCGGCACTCTGGAAGGGCATGGAGAACGGCACCCCGGCACTCTGGAAGGGCATGGAGAACGGCACCCCGGCACTCTGGAAGGGCATGGAGAACGGCACCCCGGCACTCTGGAAGGGCATGGAGAACGGCACCCCGGCACTCTGGAAGGGCATGGAGAACGGCACCCCGGCACTCTGGAAGGGCATGGAGAACGGCACCCCGGCACTCTGGAAGGGCATGAAGAACGGCACCCCGGCACTCTGTTAGGGCATGGAGAACGGCACCCCCGGCACTCTGTTAGGGCATGGAGAACGGCACCCCGGCACTCTGTTAGGGCATGGAGAACGGCACCCCGGCACTCTGGAAGGGCATGGAGAACGGCACCCCGGCACTCTGGAAGGGCATGGAGAACGGCACCCCGGCACTCTGGAAGGGCATGGAGAACGGCACCCCGGCACTCTGGAAGGGCATGGAGAACGGCACTCTGGAAGGGCATGGAGAACGGCACCCGGGCACTCTGGAAGGGCATGGAGACCGGCACCCGGGCACTCTGGAAGGGCATGGAGACCGGCACCCGGGCACTCTGGAAGGGCATGGAGACCGGCACCCGGGCACTCTGGAAGGGCATGGAGACCGGCACCCGGGCACTCTGGAAGGGCATGGAGACCGGCACCCGGGCACTCTGGAAGGGCATGGAGACCGGCACCCCGGCACTCTGTTAGGGCATGGAGACCGGCACCCGGGCACTATGGAAGGGCATGGAGAACGGCACCCGGGCACTCTGGAAGGGCATGGAGAACGGCACCCGGGCACTCTGGAAGGGCATGGAGAACGGCACCCGGGCACTCTGGAAGGGCATGGAGAACGGCACCCGGGCACTCTGGAAGGGCATGGAGAACGGCACCCGGGCACTCTGGAAGGGCATGGAGAACGGCACCCGGGCACTCTGGAAGGGCATGGAGAACGGCACCCGGGCACTCTGGAAGGGCATGGAGAACGGGCACCCGGGCACTCTGGAAGGGCATGGAGAACGGGCACCCGGGCACTCTGGAAGGGCATGGAGAACGGGCACCCGGGCACTCTGGAAGGGCATGGAGAACGGGCACCCGGGCACTCTGGAAAGGCATGGAGAACGGGCACCTGGGCACTCTGGAAGGGCATGGAGAACGGGCACCTGGGCACTCTGGAAGGGCATGGAGAACGGCACCCGGGCACTCTGTTAGGGCATGGAGAACGGCACCCGGGCACTCTGTTAGGGCATGGAGAATGGCACCCGGGCACTCTGTTAGGGCATGGAGAACGGCACCCGGGCACTCTGTTAGGGCATGGAGAACGGCACCCGGGCACTGTTAGGGCATGGAGACCGGCACCCCGACACTCTGGAAGGGCATGGAGAACAGCACCCGGGCACTCTGGAAGGGCATGGAGAAAAGCACCCGGGCACTCTGGAAGGGCATGGAGAACGGGCACCCGGGCACTCTGGAAGGGCATGGAGAGCGGGCACCCGGGCACTCTGAAAGGGCATGGAGAGCTGGCACCCGGGCACTCTGAAAGGGCATGGAGAGCGGGCACCCGGGCACTCTGGAAGTGCATGGAGAACAGCACCCAGGCACTCTGGAAGGGCATGGAGAACGGCACCCGGACACTCTGGAAGGGCATGGAGAACGGCACCCGGGCACTCTGGAAGGGCATGGAGAACGGCACCCGGGCACTCTGGAAGGGCATGGAGAACGGCACCCGGGCACTCTGGAAGGGCATGGAGAACGGCACCCGGGCACTCTGTTAGGGCATGGAGACCGGCACCCATGCACTCTGGAAGGGCATGGAGATGGGCACCCGGGCACTCTGGAAGTGCATGGAGAACGGCACCTGGGCACTCTGGAAGGGCATGGAGAACGGCACCCGTGCACTCTGGAAGGGCATGGAGAACGGGCACCCGGGCACTCTGGAAGGGCATGGAGAACGGGCACCCGGGCACTCTGGAAGGGCATGGAGAACGGGCACCCGGGCACTCTGGAAGGGCATGGAGAACAGCACCCAGGCACTCTGGAAGGGCATGGAGAACGGCACCCGGACACTCTGGAAGGGCATGGAGAACGGCACCCGGGCACTCTGGAAGGGCATGGAGAACGGCACCCGGGCACTCTGGAAGGGCATGGAGAACGGCACCCGGGCACTCTGGAAGGGCATGGAGAACGGCACCCGGGCACTCTGTTAGGGCATGGAGACCGGCACCCCGGCACTCTGTTAGGGCATGGAGACCGGCACCCCGGCACTCTGTTAGGGCATGGAGACCGGCACTCTGTTAGGGCATGGAGAACGGCACCCCGGCATTCTGTTAGGGCATGGAGACCGGCACTCTGTTAGGGCATGGAGACCGGCACCCCGGCACTCTGTTAGGGCATGGAGACCGGCACCCCGGCACTCTGTTAGGGCATGGAGAACGGCACCCCGGCACTCTGTTAGGGCATGGAGAACGGCACCCGGGCACTCGGGAAGGGCACGGAGAACGGCACCCGGGCACTCGGGAAGGGCACGGAGAACGGCACCCGGGCACTCTGGAAGGGCACGGAGAACGGCACCCGGGCACTCTGGAAGGGCACGGAGAACGGCACCCGGGCACTCTGGAAGGGCACGGAGAACGGCACCCGGGCACTCTGGAAGGGCACGGAGAACGGCACCCGGGCACTCTGGAAGGGCATGGAGAACGGCACCCGGGCACTCTGGAAGGGCATGGAGAGCGGGCACCCGGGCACTCTGGAAGGGCATGGAGAGCGGGCACCCGGGCACTCTGGAAGGGCATGGAGAACGGGCACCCGGGCACTCTGGAAGGGCATGGAGAACGGGCACCCCGGCACTCTGTTAGGGCATGGAGACCGGCACCCCGGCACTCTGTTAGGGCATGGAGAATGGCATCCCGGCACTCTGTTAGGGCATGGAGACCGGCACCCCGGCACTCTGTTAGGGCATGGAGACCGGCACTCTGTTAGGGCATGGAGACCGGCACTCTGTTAGGGCATGGAGACCGGCACTCTGTTAGGGCATGGAGACCGGCACCCCGGCACTCTGTTAGGGCATGGAGAACGGCACCCGGGCACTCTGGAAGGGCATGGAGAACGGGCATCCGGGCACTCTGGAAGGGCATGGAGAACGGGCACCCGGGCACTCTGGAAGGGCATGGAGAGCGGGCACCCGGGCACTCTGGAAGGGCATGGCGAACGGCACCCAGGCACTCTGTTAGGGCATGGCGAACGGCACCCCGGCACTCTGTTAGGGCATGGAGACCGGCACCCCGGCACTCTGTTAGGGCATGGAGACCGGCACCCCGGCACTCTGTTAGGGCATGGAGACCGGCACCCCGGCACTCTGTTAGGGCATGGAGACCGGCACCCCGGCACTCTTTTAGGGCATGGAGACCGGCACCCCGGCACTCTGTTAGGGCATGGAGACCGGCACCCCGGCACTCTGGAAGGGCATGGAGAACGGCACCCGGGCACTCTGGAAGGGCATGGAGAACGGCACCCGGGCACTCTGGAAGGGCATGGAGAACGGCACCCGGGCACTCTGGAAGGGCATGGAGAACGGCACCCGGGCACTCTGGAAGGGCATGGAGAACGGCACCCGGGCACTCTGGAAGGGCATGGAGAACGGCACCCGGGCACTCTGGAAGGGCATGGAGAACGGCACCCGGGCACTCTGGAAGGGCATGGAGAACGGCACCCGGGCACTCTGGAAGGGCATGGAGAACGGCACCCGGCACTCTGGAAAGGCATGGAGAACGGGCACCCGGGCACTCTGGAAGGGCATGGAGAACGGGCACCCGGGCACTCTGGAAGGGCATGGAGATCGGGCACCCGGGCACTCTGGAAGGGCATGGAGAACGGGCACCCGGGCACTCTGTTGGGGCATGGAGAACGGCACCCGGGCACTCTGTTGGGGCATGGAGAACGGCACCCGGGCACTCTGTTAGGGCATGGAGACCGGCACCCCGACACTCTGTTAGGGCATGGAGAACGGCACCCCGGCACTCTGTTAGGGCATGGAGAACGGCACCCCGGCACTCTGTTAGGGCATGGAGAACGGCACCCCGGCACTCTGTTAGGGCATGGAGAACAGCACCCCGGCACTCTGTTAAGGCATGGAGAACGGCACCCCGGCACTCTGTTAAGGCATGGAGAACGGCACCCCGGCACTCTGTTAGGGCATGGAGACCGGCACCCCGGCACTGTTAGGGCATGGAGACCGGCACCCCGGCACTCTGTTAGGGCATGGAGACCGGCACCCCGGCACTCTGTTAGGGCATGGAGACCGGCACTCTGTTAGGGCATGGAGACCGGCACCCGGGCACTATGGAAGGGCATGGAGAACGGCACCCGGGCACTCTGGAAGGGCATGGAGAACGGCACCCGGGCACTCTGGAAGGGCATGGAGAACGGCACCCGGGCACTCTGGAAGGGCATGGAGAACGGCACCCGGGCACTCTGGAAGGGCATGGAGAACGGCACCCGGGCACTCTGGAAGGGCATGGAGAACGGCACCCGGGCACTCTGGAAGGGCATGGAGAACGGGCACCCGGGCACTCTGGAAGGGCATGGAGAACGGGCACCCGGGCACTCTGGAAGGGCATGGAGAACGGGCACCCGGGCACTCTGGAAGGGCATGGAGAACGGGCACCCGGGCACTCTGGAAGGGCATGGAGAACGGGCACCCGGGCACTCTGGAGGGGCATGGAGAACGGGCACCCGGGCACTCTGGAAGGGCATGGAGAACGGCACCCGGGCACTCTGGAAGGGCATGGAGAACGGCACCCGGGCACTCTGGAAGGGCATGGAGAACGGCACCCGGGCACTCTGGAAGGGCATGGAGAACGGCACCCGGGCACTCTGGAAGGGCATGGAGAACGGCACCCGGGCACTCTGGAAGGGCATGGAGAACGGCACCCGGCACTCTGGAAAGGCATGGAGAACGGGCACCCGGGCACTCTGGAAGGGCATGGAGAACGGGCACCCGGGCACTCTGGAAGGGCATGGAGATCGGGCACCCGGGCACTCTGGAAGGGCATGGAGAACGGGCACCCGGGCACTCTGTTGGGGCATGGAGAACGGCACCCGGGCACTCTGTTGGGGCATGGAGAACGGCACCCGGGCACTCTGTTAGGGCATGGAGACCGGCACCCCGACACTCTGTTAGGGCATGGAGAACGGCACCCCTGCACTCTGTTAGGGCATGGAGAACGGCACCCCGGCACTCTGTTAGGGCATGGAGAACGGCACCCCGGCACTCTGTTAGGGCATGGAGAACAGCACCCCGGCACTCTGTTAAGGCATGGAGAACGGCACCCCGGCACTCTGTTAAGGCATGGAGAACGGCACCCCGGCACTCTGTTAGGGCATGGAGACCGGCACCCCGGCACTGTTAGGGCATGGAGACCGGCACCCCGGCACTCTGTTAGGGCATGGAGACCGGCACCCCGGCACTCTGTTAGGGCATGGAGACCGGCACTCTGTTAGGGCATGGAGACCGGCACCCGGGCACTATGGAAGGGCATGGAGAACGGCACCCGGGCACTCTGGAAGGGCATGGAGAACGGCACCCGGGCACTCTGGAAGGGCATGGAGAACGGCACCCGGGCACTCTGGAAGGGCATGGAGAACGGCACCCGGGCACTCTGGAAGGGCATGGAGAACGGCACCCGGGCACTCTGGAAGGGCATGGAGAACGGCACCCGGGCACTCTGGAAGGGCATGGAGAACGGGCACCCGGGCACTCTGGAAGGGCATGGAGAACGGGCACCCGGGCACTCTGGAAGGGCATGGAGAACGGGCACCCGGGCACTCTGGAAGGGCATGGAGAACGGGCACCCGGGCACTCTGTTGGGGCATGGAGAACGGCACCCGGGCACTCTGTTGGGGCATGGAGAACGGCACCCGGGCACTCTGTTAGGGCATGGAGAACGGCACCCCGGCACTCTGTTAGGGCATGGAGAACGGCACCCCGGCACTCTGTTAGGGCATGGAGAACGGCACCCCGGCACTCTGTTAGGGCATGGAGAACGGCACCCCGGCACTCTGTTAGGGCATGGAGAACGGCACCCCGGCACTCTGTTAGGGCATGGAGAACGGCACCCCGGCACTCTGTTAGGGCATGGAGAACGGCACCCCGGCACTCTGTTAGGGCATGGAGACCGGGAGACCGGCACCCCGGCACTCTGTTAGGGCATGGAGACCGGCACCCCGGCACTCTGTTAGGGCATGAAGAACGGCACCCGGGCACTCTGGAAGGGCATGGAGAACGGCACCCGGGCACTCTGTTAGGGCATGGAGAACGGCACCCGTGCACTCTGTTAGGGCATGGAGAACGGCACCCGGGCACTCTGTTAGGGCATGAAGAACGGCACCCGGGCACTCTGTTAGGGCATGGAGAACGGCACCCGGGCACTCTGTTAGGGCATGGAGAACGGCACCCGGGCACTCTGTTAGGGCATGGAGACCGGCACCCCGACACTCTGGAAGGGCATGGAGAACGGCACCCGGGCACTCTGTTAGGGCATGGAGAACGGCACTCTGTTAGGGCATGGAGACCGGCACTCTGTTAGGGCATGGAGACCGGCACCCCGGCACTCTGTTAGGGCATGGAGAACGGCACCCGGGCACTCTGGAAGGGCATGGAGAACGGGCATCCGGGCACTCTGGAAGGGCATGGAGAGCGGGCACCCGGGCACTCTGGAAGGGCATGGAGAGCGGGCACCCGGGCACTCTGGAAGGGCATGGCGAACGGCACCCAGGCACTCTGTTAGGGCATGGAGAACGGCACCCCGGCACTCTTTTAGGGCATGGAGACCGGCACCCCGGCACTCTGTTAGGGCATGGAGACCGGCACCCCGGCACTCTGTTAGGGCATGGAGACCGGCACCCCGGCACTCTGTTAGGGCATGGAGACCGGCACCCCGGCACTCTTTTAGGGCATGGAGACCGGCACCCCGGCACTCTGTTAGGGCATGGAGACCGGCACCCCGGCACTCTGGAAGGGCATGGAGAACGGCACCCGGGCACTCTGGAAGGGCATGGAGAACGGCACCCGGGCACTCTGGAAGGGCATGGAGAACGGCACCCGGGCACTCTGGAAGGGCATGGAGAACGGCACCCGGGCACTCTGGAAGGGCATGGAGAACGGCACCCGGGCACTCTGGAAGGGCATGGAGAACGGCACCCGGGCACTCTGGAAGGGCATGGAGAACGGCACCCGGGCACTCTGGAAGGGCATGGAGAACGGCACCCGGCACTCTGGAAAGGCATGGAGAACGGGCACCCGGGCACTCTGGAAGGGCATGGAGAACGGGCACCCGGGCACTCTGGAAGGGCATGGAGATCGGGCACCCGGGCACTCTGGAAGGGCATGGAGAACGGGCACCCGGGCACTCTGTTGGGGCATGGAGAACGGCACCCGGGCACTCTGTTGGGGCATGGAGAACGGCACCCGGGCACTCTGTTAGGGCATGGAGACCGGCACCCCGACACTTTGGAGGGACATGGAGAACGGCACCCCGGCACTCTGTTAGGGCATGGAGAACGGCACCCCGGCACTCTGTTAGGGCATGGAGAACGGCACCCCGGCACTCTGTTAGGGCATGGAGAACAGCACCCCGGCACTCTGTTAAGGCATGGAGAACGGCACCCCGGCACTCTGTTAAGGCATGGAGAACGGCACCCCGGCACTCTGTTAGGGCATGGAGACTGGCACCCCGGCACTCTGTTAGGGCATGGAGACCGGCACCCCGGCACTCTGTTAGGGCATGGAGACCAACACCCCGGCACCTCTTTTAAAGGCATGGAGACCGGCACCCCGGCACTCTGTTAGGGCATGGAGAACGGCACCCGGGCACTCTGAAAGGGCATGGAGAACGGCACCCGGGCACTCTGAAAGGGCATGGAGAACGGCACCCGGGCACTCTGAAAGGGCATGGAGAACGGCACCCGGGCACTCGGGAAGGGCATGGAGAACGGCACCCGGCACTCTGGAAAGGCATGGAGAACGGGCACCTGGGCACTCTGTTAGGGCACGGAGAACGGCACCCCGGCACTCTGTTAGGGCACGGAGAACGGCACCCCGGCACTCTGTTAGGGCATGGAGAACGGCACCCCGGCACTCTGTTAGGGCACGGAGAACGGCACCCCGGCACTCTGTTAGGGCACGGAGAACGGCACCCCGGCACTCTGGAAGGGCATGGAGAACGGCACCCCGGCACTCTGGAAGGGCATGGAGAACGGCACCCGGGCACTCTGGAAGGGCATGGAGAACGGCACCCGGGCACTCTGGAAGGGCATGGAGAACGGGCACCCGGGCACTCTGGAATGGCATGGAGAACGGCACCCGGGCACTCGGGAAGGGCACGGAGAACGGCACCCGGGCACTCTAGAAGGGCACGGAGAACGGCACCCGGGCACTCTGGAAGGGCACGGAGAACGGCACCCGGGCACTCTGGAAGGGCACGGAGAACGGCACCCCGGCACTCTGTTAGGGCATGGAGACCGGCACTCTGTTAGGGCATGGAGACCGGCACTCTGTTAGGGCATGGAGACCGGCACCCCGGCACTCTGTTAGGGCATGGAGACCGGCACCCCGGTACTCTGTTAGGGCATGGAGACCGGCACCCCGGCACTCTGTTAGGGCATGGAGAACGGCACCCGGGCACTCTGTTAGGGCATGGAGAACGGCACCCCGGCACTCTGTTAGGGCATGGAGACCGGCACTCTGTTAGGGCATGGAGATCGGCATCCCGGCACTCTGTTAGGGCATGGAGACCGGCACCCGGGCACTCTGGAAGGGCATGGAGAACGGCACCCGGGCACTCTGGAAGGGCATGGAGAACGGCACCCGGGCACTCGGGAATGGCATGGAGAACGGCACCCAGGCACTCGGGAAGGGCACGAAGAACGGCACCTGGGCACTCTGGAAGGGCACGGAGAACGGCACCCGGGCACTCTGGAAGGGCACGGAGAACGGCACCCGGGCACTCTGGAAGGGCACGGAGACCGGCACCCGGGCATTCTGGGAGGGCACGGAGACCGGCACCCGGGCATTCTGGGAGGGCATGGAGAACGGCATCCCGGCACTCTGGGAGGGCATGGAGACCGGCACCCCGGCACTCTGGGAGGGCATGGAGACCGGCACCCCGGCACTCTGGGAGGGCATGGAGACCGGCACCCCGGCACTCTGTTAGGGCATGGAGACCGGCACCCCGGCACTCTGTTAGGGCATGGAGACCGGCACCCCGGCACTCTGTTAGGGCATGGAGACCGGCACCCCGGCACTCTGTTAGGGCATGGAGACCGGCACCCCGGCACTCTGTTAGGGCATGGAGACCGGCACCCCGGCACTGTTAGGGCATGGAGACCGGCACCCCGGCACTCTGTTAGGGCATGGAGACCGGCACCCCGGCACTCTGTTAGGGCATGGAGACCGGCACTCTGTTAGGGCATGGAGACCGGCACCCGGGCACTATGGAAGGGCATGGAGAACGGCACCCGGGCACTCTGGAAGGGCATGGAGAACGGCACCCGGGCACTCTGGAAGGGCATGGAGAACGGCACCCGGGCACTCTGGAAGGGCATGGAGAACGGCACCCGGGCACTCTGGAAGGGCATGGAGAACGGCACCCGGGCACTCTGGAAGGGCATGGAGAACGGCACCCGGCACTCTGGAAAGGCATGGAGAACGGGCACCCGGGCACTCTGGAAGGGCATGGAGAACGGGCACCCGGGCACTCTGGAAGGGCATGGAGATCGGGCACCCGGGCACTCTGGAAGGGCATGGAGAACGGGCACCCGGGCACTCTGTTGGGGCATGGAGAACGGCACCCGGGCACTCTGGAAGGGCATGGAGAACGGCACCCGGGCACTCTGGAAGGGCATGGAGAACGGCACCCGGGCACTCTGGAAGGGCATGGAGAACGGCACCCGGGCACTCTGGAAGGGCATGGAGAACGGCACCCGGGCACTCTGGAAGGGCATGGAGAACGGCACCCGGGCACTCTGGAAGGGCATGGAGAACGGCACCCGGGCACTCTGGAAGGGCATGGAGAACGGCACCCGGGCACTCTGGAAGGGCATGGAGAACGGCACCCGGGCACTCTGGAAGGGCATGGAGAACGGCACCCGGGCACTCTGGAAGGGCATGGAGAACGGCACCCGGGCACTCTGAAAGGGCATGGAGAACGGCACCCGGGCACTCGGGAAGGGCATGGAGAACGGCACCCGGCACTCTGGAAAGGCATGGAGAACGGGCACCTGGGCACTCTGTTAGGGCACGGAGAACGGCACCCCGGCACTCTGTTAGGGCACGGAGAACGGCACCCCGGCACTCTGTTAGGGCATGGAGAACGGCACCCCGGCACTCTGGAAGGGCATGGAGAACGGCACCCCGGCACTCTGGAAGGGCATGGAGAACGGCACCCGGGCACTCTGGAAGGGCATGGAGAACGGCACCCGGGCACTCTGGAAGGGCATGGAGAACGGGCACCCGGGCACTCTGGAATGGCATGGAGAACGGCACCCGGGCACTCGGGAAGGGCACGGAGAACGGCACCCGGCACTCTGGAAAGGCATGGAGAACGGGCACCCGGGCACTCTGGAAGGGCATGGAGAACGGGCACCCGGGCACTCTGGAAGGGCATGGAGATCGGGCACCCGGGCACTCTGGAAGGGCATGGAGAACGGGCACCCGGGCACTCTGTTGGGGCATGGAGAACGGCACCCGGGCACTCTGTTGGGGCATGGAGAACGGCACCCGGGCACTCTGTTAGGGCATGGAGACCGGCACCCCGACACTCTGTTAGGGCATGGAGAACGGCACCCCGGCACTCTGTTAGGGCATGGAGAACGGCACCCCGGCACTCTGTTAAGGCATGGAGAACGGCACCCCGGCACTCTGTTAAGGCATGGAGAACGGCACCCCGGCACTCTGTTAGGGCATGGAGACCGGCACCCCGGCACTGTTAGGGCATGGAGACCGGCACCCCGGCACTCTGTTAGGGCATGGAGACCGGCACCCCGGCACTCTGTTAGGGCATGGAGACCGGCACTCTGTTAGGGCATGGAGACCGGCACCCGGGCACTATGGAAGGGCATGGAGAACGGCACCCGGGCACTCTGGAAGGGCATGGAGAACGGCACCCGGGCACTCTGGAAGGGCATGGAGAACGGCACCCGGGCACTCTGGAAGGGCATGGAGAACGGCACCCGGGCACTCTGGAAGGGCATGGAGAACGGCACCCGGGCACTCTGGAAGGGCATGGAGAACGGCACCCGGGCACTCTGGAAGGGCATGGAGAACGGGCACCCGGGCACTCTGGAAGGGCATGGAGAACGGGCACCCGGGCACTCTGGAAGGGCATGGAGAACGGGCACCCGGGCACTCTGGAAGGGCATGGAGAACGGGCACCCGGGCACTCTGGAAGGGCATGGAGAACGGGCACCCGGGCACTCTGGAGGGGCATGGAGAACGGGCACCCGGGCACTCTGGAAGGGCATGGAGAACGGCACCCGGGCACTCTGGAAGGGCATGGAGAACGGCACCCGGGCACTCTGGAAGGGCATGGAGAACGGCACCCGGGCACTCTGGAAGGGCATGGAGAACGGCACCCGGGCACTCTGGAAGGGCATGGAGAACGGCACCCGGGCACTCTGGAAGGGCATGGAGAACGGCACCCGGCACTCTGGAAAGGCATGGAGAACGGGCACCCGGGCACTCTGGAAGGGCATGGAGAACGGGCACCCGGGCACTCTGGAAGGGCATGGAGATCGGGCACCCGGGCACTCTGGAAGGGCATGGAGAACGGGCACCCGGGCACTCTGTTGGGGCATGGAGAACGGCACCCGGGCACTCTGTTGGGGCATGGAGAACGGCACCCGGGCACTCTGTTAGGGCATGGAGACCGGCACCCCGACACTCTGTTAGGGCATGGAGAACGGCACCCCGGCACTCTGTTAGGGCATGGAGAACGGCACCCCGGCACTCTGTTAGGGCATGGAGAACGGCACCCCGGCACTCTGTTAGGGCATGGAGAACAGCACCCCGGCACTCTGTTAAGGCATGGAGAACGGCACCCCGGCACTCTGTTAAGGCATGGAGAACGGCACCCCGGCACTCTGTTAGGGCATGGAGACCGGCACCCCGGCACTGTTAGGGCATGGAGACCGGCACCCCGGCACTCTGTTAGGGCATGGAGACCGGCACCCCGGCACTCTGTTAGGGCATGGAGACCGGCACTCTGTTAGGGCATGGAGACCGGCACCCGGGCACTATGGAAGGGCATGGAGAACGGCACCCGGGCACTCTGGAAGGGCATGGAGAACGGCACCCGGGCACTCTGGAAGGGCATGGAGAACGGCACCCGGGCACTCTGGAAGGGCATGGAGAACGGCACCCGGGCACTCTGGAAGGGCATGGAGAACGGCACCCGGGCACTCTGGAAGGGCATGGAGAACGGGCACCCGGGCACTCTGGAAGGGCATGGAGAACGGGCACCCGGGCACTCTGGAAGGGCATGGAGAACGGGCACCCGGGCACTCTGGAAGGGCATGGAGAACGGGCACCCGGGCACTCTGTTGGGGCATGGAGAACGGCACCCGGGCACTCTGTTGGGGCATGGAGAACGGCACCCGGGCACTCTGTTAGGGCATGGAGAACGGCACCCCGGCACTCTGTTAGGGCATGGAGAACGGCACCCCGGCACTCTGTTAGGGCATGGAGAACGGCACCCCGGCACTCTGTTAGGGCATGGAGAACGGCACCCCGGCACTCTGTTAGGGCATGGAGAACGGCACCCCGGCACTCTGTTAGGGCATGGAGAACGGCACCCCGGCACTCTGTTAGGGCATGGAGAACGGCACCCCGGCACTCTGTTAGGGCATGGAGACCGGGAGACCGGCACCCCGGCACTCTGTTAGGGCATGGAGACCGGCACCCCGGCACTCTGTTAGGGCATGAAGAACGGCACCCGGGCACTCTGGAAGGGCATGGAGAACGGCACCCGGGCACTCTGTTAGGGCATGGAGAACGGCACCCGTGCACTCTGTTAGGGCATGGAGAACGGCACCCGGGCACTCTGTTAGGGCATGAAGAACGGCACCCGGGCACTCTGTTAGGGCATGGAGAACGGCACCCGGGCACTCTGTTAGGGCATGGAGAACGGCACCCGGGCACTCTGTTAGGGCATGGAGACCGGCACCCCGACACTCTGGAAGGGCATGGAGAACGGCACCCGGGCACTCTGTTAGGGCATGGAGAACGGCACTCTGTTAGGGCATGGAGACCGGCACTCTGTTAGGGCATGGAGACCGGCACCCCGGCACTCTGTTAGGGCATGGAGAACGGCACCCGGGCACTCTGGAAGGGCATGGAGAACGGGCATCCGGGCACTCTGGAAGGGCATGGAGAGCGGGCACCCGGGCACTCTGGAAGGGCATGGAGAGCGGGCACCCGGGCACTCTGGAAGGGCATGGCGAACGGCACCCAGGCACTCTGTTAGGGCATGGAGAACGGCACCCCGGCACTCTTTTAGGGCATGGAGACCGGCACCCCGGCACTCTGTTAGGGCATGGAGACCGGCACCCCGGCACTCTGTTAGGGCATGGAGACCGGCACCCCGGCACTCTGTTAGGGCATGGAGACCGGCACCCCGGCACTCTTTTAGGGCATGGAGACCGGCACCCCGGCACTCTGTTAGGGCATGGAGACCGGCACCCCGGCACTCTGGAAGGGCATGGAGAACGGCACCCGGGCACTCTGGAAGGGCATGGAGAACGGCACCCGGGCACTCTGGAAGGGCATGGAGAACGGCACCCGGGCACTCTGGAAGGGCATGGAGAACGGCACCCGGGCACTCTGGAAGGGCATGGAGAACGGCACCCGGGCACTCTGGAAGGGCATGGAGAACGGCACCCGGGCACTCTGGAAGGGCATGGAGAACGGCACCCGGGCACTCTGGAAGGGCATGGAGAACGGCACCCGGCACTCTGGAAAGGCATGGAGAACGGGCACCCGGGCACTCTGGAAGGGCATGGAGAACGGGCACCCGGGCACTCTGGAAGGGCATGGAGATCGGGCACCCGGGCACTCTGGAAGGGCATGGAGAACGGGCACCCGGGCACTCTGTTGGGGCATGGAGAACGGCACCCGGGCACTCTGTTGGGGCATGGAGAACGGCACCCGGGCACTCTGTTAGGGCATGGAGACCGGCACCCCGACACTTTGGAGGGACATGGAGAACGGCACCCCGGCACTCTGTTAGGGCATGGAGAACGGCACCCCGGCACTCTGTTAGGGCATGGAGAACGGCACCCCGGCACTCTGTTAGGGCATGGAGAACAGCACCCCGGAACTCTGTTAAGGCATGGAGAACGGCACCCCGGCACTCTGTTAAGGCATGGAGAACGGCACCCCGGCACTCTGTTAGGGCATGGAGACTGGCACCCCGGCACTCTGTTAGGGCATGGAGACCGGCACCCCGGCACTCTGTTAGGGCATGGAGACCAACACCCCGGCACCTCTTTTAAAGGCATGGAGACCGGCACCCCGGCACTCTGTTAGGGCATGGAGAACGGCACCCGGGCACTCTGAAAGGGCATGGAGAACGGCACCCGGGCACTCTGAAAGGGCATGGAGAACGGCACCCGGGCACTCTGAAAGGGCATGGAGAACGGCACCCGGGCACTCGGGAAGGGCATGGAGAACGGCACCCGGCACTCTGGAAAGGCATGGAGAACGGGCACCTGGGCACTCTGTTAGGGCACGGAGAACGGCACCCCGGCACTCTGTTAGGGCACGGAGAACGGCACCCCGGCACTCTGTTAGGGCATGGAGAACGGCACCCCGGCACTCTGTTAGGGCACGGAGAACGGCACCCCGGCACTCTGTTAGGGCACGGAGAACGGCACCCCGGCACTCTGGAAGGGCATGGAGAACGGCACCCCGGCACTCTGGAAGGGCATGGAGAACGGCACCCGGGCACTCTGGAAGGGCATGGAGAACGGCACCCGGGCACTCTGGAAGGGCATGGAGAACGGGCACCCGGGCACTCTGGAATGGCATGGAGAACGGCACCCGGGCACTCGGGAAGGGCACGGAGAACGGCACCCGGGCACTCTAGAAGGGCACGGAGAACGGCACCCGGGCACTCTGGAAGGGCACGGAGAACGGCACCCGGGCACTCTGGAAGGGCACGGAGAACGGCACCCCGGCACTCTGTTAGGGCATGGAGACCGGCACTCTGTTAGGGCATGGAGACCGGCACTCTGTTAGGGCATGGAGACCGGCACCCCGGCACTCTGTTAGGGCATGGAGACCGGCACCCCGGTACTCTGTTAGGGCATGGAGACCGGCACCCCGGCACTCTGTTAGGGCATGGAGAACGGCACCCGGGCACTCTGTTAGGGCATGGAGAACGGCACCCCGGCACTCTGTTAGGGCATGGAGACCGGCACTCTGTTAGGGCATGGAGATCGGCATCCCGGCACTCTGTTAGGGCATGGAGACCGGCACCCGGGCACTCTGGAAGGGCATGGAGAACGGCACCCGGGCACTCTGGAAGGGCATGGAGAACGGCACCCGGGCACTCGGGAATGGCATGGAGAACGGCACCCAGGCACTCGGGAAGGGCACGAAGAACGGCACCTGGGCACTCTGGAAGGGCACGGAGAACGGCACCCGGGCACTCTGGAAGGGCACGGAGAACGGCACCCGGGCACTCTGGAAGGGCACGGAGACCGGCACCCGGGCATTCTGGGAGGGCATGGAGAACGGCATCCCGGCACTCTGGGAGGGCATGGAGACCGGCACCCCGGCACTCTGGGAGGGCATGGAGACCGGCACCCCGGCACTCTGGGAGGGCATGGAGACCGGCACCCCGGCACTCTGTTAGGGCATGGAGACCGGCACCCCGGCACTCTGTTAGGGCATGGAGACCGGCACCCCGGCACTCTGTTAGGGCATGGAGACCGGCACCCCGGCACTCTGTTAGGGCATGGAGACCGGCACCCCGGCACTCTGTTAGGGCATGGAGACCGGCACCCCGGCACTGTTAGGGCATGGAGACCGGCACCCCGGCACTCTGTTAGGGCATGGAGACCGGCACCCCGGCACTCTGTTAGGGCATGGAGACCGGCACTCTGTTAGGGCATGGAGACCGGCACCCGGGCACTATGGAAGGGCATGGAGAACGGCACCCGGGCACTCTGGAAGGGCATGGAGAACGGCACCCGGGCACTCTGGAAGGGCATGGAGAACGGCACCCGGGCACTCTGGAAGGGCATGGAGAACGGCACCCGGGCACTCTGGAAGGGCATGGAGAACGGGCACCCGGGCACTCTGGAAGGGCATGGAGAACGGGCACCCGGGCACTCTGGAAGGGCATGGAGAACGGGCACCCGGGCACTCTGGAAGGGCATGGAGAACGGGCACCCGGGCACTCTGGAAGGGCATGGAGAACGGGCACCCGGGCACTCTGGAAGGGCATGGAGAACGGGCACCCGGGCACTCTGTTGGGGCATGGAGAACGGCACCCGGGCACTCTGTTGGGGCATGGAGAACGGCACCCGGGCACTCTGTTGGGGCATGGAGAACGGCACCCGGGCACTCTGTTAGGGCATGGAGACCGGCACCCCGACACTTTGGAGGGACATGGAGAACGGCACCCCGGCACTCTGTTAGGTCATGGAGAACGGCACCCCGGCACTCTGTTAGGGCATGGAGAACGGCACCCCGGCACTCTGTTAGGGCATGGAGAACGGCACCCCGGCACTCTGTTAGGGCATGGAGAACGGCACCCCGGCACTCTGTTAGGGCATGGAGAACGGCACCCCGGCACTCTGTTAGGGCATGGAGACCGGCACCCCGGCACTCTGTTAGGGCATGGAGACCGGCACCCCGGCACTCTGTTAGGGCATGAAGAACGGCACCCGGGCACTCTGGAAGGGCATGGAGAACGGCACCCGGGCACTCTGTTAGGGCATGGAGAACGGCACCCGTGCACTCTGTTAGGGCATGGAGAACGGCACCCGGGCACTCTGTTAGGGCATGAAGAACGGCACCCGGGCACTCTGTTAGGGCATGGAGAACGGCACCCGGGCACTCTGTTAGGGCATGGAGAACGGCACCCGGACACTCTGTTAGGGCATGGAGAATGGCACCCGGGCACTCTGTTAGGGCATGGAGAACGGCACCCGGGCACTCTGTTAGGGCATGGAGAACGGCACCCGGGCACTCTGTTAGGGCATGGAGACCGGCACCCCGACACTCTGGAAGGGCATGGAGAACGGCACCCGGGCACTCTGTTAGGGCATGGAGAACGGCACCCGGGCACTCTGTTAGGGCATGGAGACCGGCACCCCGACACTCTGGAAGGGCATGGAGAACAGCACCCGGGCACTCTGGAAGGGCATGGAGAAAAGCACCCGGGCACTCTGGAAGGGCATGGAGAACGGGCACCCGGGCACTCTGGAAGGGCATGGAGAGCGGGCACCCGGGCACTCTGAAAGGGCATGGAGAGCGGGCACCCGGGCACTCTGAAAGGGCATGGAGAGCGGGCACCCGGGCACTCTGGAAGGGCATGGAGAACGGCACCCATGCACTCTGGAAGGGCATGGAGATGGGCACCCGGGCACTCTGGAAGTGCATGGAGAACGGCACCTGGGCACTCTGGAAGGGCATGGAGAACGGCACCTGGGCACTCTGGAAGGGCATGGAGAACGGGCACCCGGGCACTCTGGAAGGGCATGGAGAACGGGCACCCGGGCACTCTGGAAGGGCATGGAGAACGGGCACCCGGGCACTCTGGAAGGGCATGGAGAACGGCACCCGGGCACTCTGGAAGGGCATGGAGAACGGCACCCGGGCACTCTGGAAGGGCATGGAGAACGGCACCCGGGCACTCTGGAAGGGCATGGAGAACGGCACCCGGGCACTCTGGAAGGGCATGGAGAACGGCACCCGGGCACTCTGGAAGGGCATGGAGAACGGCACCCGGGCACTCTGGAAGGGCATGGAGAACGGCACCCGGGCACTCTGTTAGGGCATGGAGACCGGCACCCCGGCACTCTGTTAGGGCATGGAGACCGGCACCCCGGCACTCTGTTAGGGCATGGAGACCGGCACTCTGTTAGGGCATGGAGAACGGCACCCCGGCATTCTGTTAGGGCATGGAGACCGGCACTCTGTTAGGGCATGGAGACCGGCACTCTGTTAGGGCATGGAGACCGGCACCCCGGCACTCTGTTAGGGCATGGAGACCGGCACCCCGGCACTCTGTTAGGGCATGGAGAACGGCACCCCGGCACTCTGTTAGGGCATGGAGAACGGCACCCGGGCACTCGGGAAGGGCACGGAGAACGGCACCCGGGCACTCGGGAAGGGCACGGAGAACGGCACCCGGGCACTCTGGAAGGGCACGGAGAACGGCACCCGGGCACTCTGGAAGGGCATGGAGAACGGCACCCGGGCACTCTGGAAGGGCATGGAGAACGGCACCCGGGCACTCTGGAAGGGCATGGAGAACGGCACCCGGGCACTCTGGAAGGGCATGGAGAACGGCACCCGGGCACTCTGGAAGGGCATGGAGAACGGCACCCGGGCACTCTGGAAGGGCATGGAGAACGGCACCCGGCACTCTGGAAAGGCATGGAGAACGGGCACCCGGGCACTCTGGAAGGGCATGGAGAACGGGCACCCGGGCACTCTGGAAGGGCATGGAGATCGGGCACCCGGGCACTCTGGAAGGGCATGGAGAACGGGCACCCGGGCACTCTGTTGGGGCATGGAGAACGGCACCCGGGCACTCTGTTGGGGCATGGAGAACGGCACCCCGGCACTCTGTTAGGGCATGGAGAACGGCACCCCGGCACTCTGTTAGGGCATGGAGAACGGCACCCCGGCACTCTGTTAGGGCATGGAGAACGGCACCCCGGCACTCTGTTAAGGCATGGAGAACGGCACCCCGGCACTCTGTTAGGGCATGGAGACCGGCACCCCGGCACTCTGTTAGGGCATGGAGACCGGCACCCCGGCACTCTGTTAGGGCATGGAGACCAACACCCCGGCACCTCTTTTAAGGGCATGGAGACCGGCACCCCGGCACTCTGTTAGGGCATGGAGAACGGCACCCGGGCACTCTGAAAGGGCATGGAGAACGGCACCCGGGCACTCTGAAAGGGCATGGAGAACGGCACCCGGGCACTCTGAAAGGGCATGGAGAACGGCACCCGGGCACTCTGAAAGGGCATGGAGAACGGCACCCGGGCACTCGGGAAGGGCATGGAGAACGGCACCCGGCACTCTGGAAAGGCATGGAGAACGGGCACCTGGGCACTCTGTTAGGGCACGGAGAACGGCACCCCGGCACTCTGTTAGGGCACGGAGAACGGCACCCCGGCACTCTGTTAGGGCATGGAGAACGGCACCCCGGCACTCTGGAAGGGCATGGAGAACGGCACCCCGGCACTCTGGAAGGGCATGGAGAACGGCACCCGGGCACTCTGGAAGGGCATGGAGAACGGCACCCGGGCACTCTGGAAGGGCATGGAGAACGGGCACCCGGGCACTCTGGAATGGCATGGAGAACGGCACCCGGGCACTCGGGAAGGGCACGGAGAACGGCACCCGGGCACTCTGGAAGGGCACGGAGAACGGCACCCGGGCACTCTGGAAGGGCACGGAGAACGGCACCCGGGCACTCTGTTAGGGCACGGAGACCGGCACCCCGGCACTCTGTTAGGGCATGGAGACCGGCACTCTGTTAGGGCATGGAGACTGGCACTCTGTTAGGGCATGGAGACCGGCACCCTGTTAGGGCATGGAGACCGGCACCCCGGCACTCTGTTAGGGCATGGAGACCGGCACCCCGGCACTCTGTTAGGGCATGGAAACCGGCACTCTGTTAGGGCATGGAGACCGGCACCCCGGCACTCTGTTAGGGCATGGAGACCGGCAACCCGGTACTCTGTTAGGGCATGGAGACCGGCACCCGGGCACTCTGTTAGGGCATGGAGATCGGCACCCCGGCACTCTGTTAGGGCATGGAGACCGGCACCCGGGCACTCTGGAAGGGCATGGAGAACGGCACCCGGGCACTCTGGAAGGGCATGGAGACCGGCACTCTGTTAGGGCATGGAGACCGGCACCCCGGCACTCTGTTAGGGCATGGAGACCGGCACCCCGGCACTCTGTTAGGGCATGGAGACCGGCACCCCGGCACTCTGTTAGGGCATGAAGACCGGCACCCCGGTACTCTGTTAGGGCATGGAGACCGGCACCCCGGCACTCTGTTAGGGCATGGAGAACGGCACCCGGGCACTCTGTTAGGGCATGGAGAACGGCACCCCGGCACTCTGTTAGGGCATGGAGACCGGCACTCTGTTAGGGCATGGAGATCGGCACCCCGGCACTCTGTTAGGGCATGGAGACCGGCACCCGGGCACTCTGGAAGGGCATGGAGAACGGCACCCGGGCACTCTGGAAGGGCATGGAGAACGGCACCCGGGCACTCGGGAATGGCATGGAGAACGGCACCCGGGCACTCGGGAAGGGCACGGAGAACGGCACCCGGGCACTCTGGAAGGGCACGGAGAACGGCACCCGGGCACTCTGGAAGGGCACGGAGAACAGCACCCGGGCACTCTGGAAGGGCACGGAGACCGGCACCCGGGCACTCTGGAAGGGCACGGAGACCGGCACCCGGGCATTCTGGGAGGGCATGGAGAACGGCATCCCGGCACTCTGGGAGGGCATGGAGACCGGCACCCCGGCACTCTGTTAGGGCATGGAGACCGGCACCCCGGCACTCTGTTAGGGCATGGAGACCGGCACCCCGGCACTCTGTTAGGGCATGGAGACCGGCACCCCGGCACTCTGTTAGGGCATGGAGACCGGCACCCCGGCACTGTTAGGGCATGGAGACCGGCACCCCGGCACTGTTAGGGCATGGAGACCGGCACCCCGGCACTCTGTTAGGGCATGGAGACCGGCACCCCGGCACTCTGTTAGGGTATGGAGACCGGCACCCCGGCACTCTGTTAGGGCATGGAGACCGGCACCCCGGCACTCTGTTAGGGCATGGAGACCGGCACCCCGGCACTCTGTTAGGGCATGGAGACCGGCACCCGGGCACTCTGTTAGGGCATGGAGACCGGCACCCGGGCACTCTGGAAGGGCATGGAGAACGGCACCCGGGCACTCTGGAAGGGCATGGAGACCGGCACTCTGTTAGGGCATGGAGACCGGCACCCCGGCACTCTGTTAGGGCATGGAGACCGGCACCCCGGCACTCTGTTAGGGCATGGAGACCGGCACCCGGGCACTCTGGAAGGGCATGGAGAACGGCACCCGGGCACTCTGTTAGGGCATGGAGACCGGCACTCTGTTAGGGCATGGAGACCGGCACTCTGTTAGGGCATGGAGACCGGCACTCTGTTAGGGCATGGAGACCGGCACCCCGGCACTCTGTTAGGGTATGGAGACCGGCACCCCGGCACTCTGTTAGGGCATGGAGACCGGCACCCCGGCACTCTGTTAGGGCATGGAGACCGGCACCCCGGCACTCTGTTAGGGCATGGAGACCGGCACCCCGGTACTCTGTTAGGGCATGGAGACCGGCACCCGGGCACTCTGTTAGGGCATGGAGACCGGCACCCGGGCACTCTGTTAGGGCATGGAGACCGGCACCCGGGCACTCTGGAAGGGCATGGAGAACGGCACCCGGGCACTCTGGAAGGGCATGGAGACCGGCACTCTGTTAGGGCATGGAGACCGGCACCCCGGCACTCTGTTAGGGCATGGAGACCGGCACCCCGGCACTCTGTTAGGGCATGGAGACCGGCACCCGGGCACTCTGGAAGGGCATGGAGAACGGCACCCGGGCACTCTGGAAGGGCATGGAGACCGGCACTCTGTTAGGGCATGGAGACCGGCACCCCGGCACTCTGTTAGGGCATGGAGACCGGCACCTCGGCACTCTGTTAGGGCATGGAGACCGGCACCCCGGCACTCTGTTAGGGCATGGAGACCGGCACCCCGGTACTCTGTTAGGGCATGGAGACCGGCACCCCGGCACTCTGTTAGGGCATGGAGACCGGCACTCTGTTAGGGCATGGAGATCGGCACCCCGGCACTCTGTTAGGGCATGGAGACCGGCACCCGGGCACTCTGGAAGGGCATGGAGAACGGCACCCGGGCACTCTGGAAGGGCATGGAGAACGGCACCCGGGCACTCTGGAAGGGCATGGAGAACGGCACCCGGGCACTCTGGAAGGGCATGGAGAACGGGCATCCGGGCACTCTGGAAGGGCATGGAGAGCGGGCACCCGGGCACTCTGGAAGGGCATGGAGACCGGCACCCGGGCACTCTTGAAGGGCATGGAGAACGGCATCCCGGCACTCTGGGAGGGCATGGAGACCGGCACCCCGGCACTCTGTTAGGGCATGGAGACCGGCACCCCGGCACTCTGTTAGGGCATGGAGACCGGCACCCCGGCACTCTGTTAGGGCATGGAGACCGGCACCCCGGCACTCTGTTAGGGCATGGAGACCGGCACCCCGGCACTCTGTTAGGGCATGGAGACCGGCACTCTGTTAGGGCATGGAGACCGGCACTCTGTTAGGGCATGGAGACCGGCACTCTGTTAGGGCATGGAGACCGGCACTCTGTTAGGGCATGGAGACCGGCACCCCGGCACTCTGTTAGGGCATGGAGAACGGCACCCGGGCACTCTGTTAGGGCATGGAGAACGGCACCCGGGCACTCTGGAAGGGCATGGAGAACGGCACCCGGGCACTCTGGAAGGGCATGGAGAACGGCACCCGGGCACTCTGGAAGGGCATGGAGACCGGCACCCCGGCACTCTGTTAGGGCATGGAGAGCGGGCACCCGGGCACTCTGGAAGGGCATGGAGACCGGCACCCATGCACTCTGGAAGGGCATGGAGACGGGCACCCGGGCACTCTGGAAGGGCATGGAGAACAGGCACCCGGGCACTCTGGAAGGGCATGGAGAACGGCACCCGGGCACTCTGGAAGGGCATGGAGAACGGCACCCGGGCACTCTGGAAGGGCATGGAGAACGGGCACCCGGGCACTCTGGAAGGGCATGGAGAACGGGCACCCGGGCACTCTGGAAGGGCATGGAGAGCGGGCACCCGGGCACTCTGGAAGGGCATGGAGAACGGCACCCGGGCACTCTGTTAGGGCATGGAGAACGGCACCCGGGCACTGTTAGGGCATGGAGAACGGCACCCCGGCACTCTGTTAGCGCATGGAGAACGGCACCCCGGCACTCTGTCAGCGCATGGAGACCGGCACCCCGGCACTCTGTCAGGGCATGGAGAACGGCACCCGGGCACTCTGTTAGGGCATGTAGAACGGCACCCGGGCACTCTGGAAGGGCATGGAGAACGGCACCCGGGCACTCTGTTAGGGCATGGAGACCGGCACCCCGGCACTCTGTTAGGGCATGGAGACCGGCACTCTGTTAGGGCATGGAGACCGGCACCCTGTTAGGGCATGGAGACCGGCACCCCGGCACTCTGTTAGGGCATGGAGACCGGCACCCCGGCACTCTGTTAGGGCATGGAAACCGGCACTCTGTTAGGGCATGGAGACCGGCACCCCGGCACTCTGTTAGGGCATGGAGACCGGCAACCCGGTACTCTGTTAGGGCATGGAGACCGGCACCCGGGCACTCTGTTAGGGCATGGAGATCGGCACCCCGGCACTCTGTTAGGGCATGGAGACCGGCACCCGGGCACTCTGGAAGGGCATGGAGAACGGCACCCGGGCACTCTGGAAGGGCATGGAGACCGGCACTCTGTTAGGGCATGGAGACCGGCACCCCGGCACTCTGTTAGGGCATGGAGACCGGCACCCCGGCACTCTGTTAGGGCATGGAGACCGGCACCCCGGCACTCTGTTAGGGCATGGAGACCGGCACCCCGGTACTCTGTTAGGGCATGGAGACCGGCACCCCGGCACTCTGTTAGGGCATGGAGAACGGCACCCGGGCACTCTGTTAGGGCATGGAGAACGGCACCCCGGCACTCTGTTAGGGCATGGAGACCGGCACTCTGTTAGGGCATGGAGATCGGCACCCCGGCACTCTGTTAGGGTATGGAGACCGGCACCCGGGCACTCTGGAAGGGCATGGAGAACGGCACCCGGGCACTCTGGAAGGGCATGGAGAACGGCACCCGGGCACTCGGGAATGGCATGGAGAACGGCACCCGGGCACTCGGGAAGGGCACGGAGAACGGCACCCGGGCACTCTGGAAGGGCACGGAGAACGGCACCCGGGCACTCTGGAAGGGCACGGAGACCGGCACCCGGGCACTCTGGAAGGGCACGGAGACCGGCACCCGGGCATTCTGGGAGGGCATGGAGAACGGCATCCCGGCACTCTGGGAGGGCATGGAGACCGGCACCCCGGCACTCTGGGAGGGCATGGAGACCGGCACCCCGGCACTCTGTTAGGGCATGGAGACCGGCACCCCGGCACTCTGTTAGGGCATGGAGACCGGCACCCCGGCACTCTGTTAGGGCATGGAGACCGGCACCCCGGCACTGTTAGGGCATGGAGACCGGCACCCCGGCACTCTGTTAGGGCATGGAGACCGGCACCCCGGCACTCTGTTAGGGCATGGAGACCGGCACCCCGGCACTCTGTTAGGGCATGGAGACCGGCACCCCGGCACTCTGTTAGGGCATGGAGACCGGCACCCCGGCACTCTGTTAGGGCATGGAGACCGGCACCCCGGTACTCTGTTAGGGCATGGAGACCGGCACCCGGGCACTCTGTTAGGGCATGGAGACCGGCACCCGGGCACTCTGTTAGGGCATGGAGACCGGCACCCGGGCACTCTGGAAGGGCATGGAGAACGGCACCCGGGCACTCTGGAAGGGCATGGAGACCGGCACTCTGTTAGGGCATGGAGACCGGCACCCCGGCACTCTGTTAGGGCATGGAGACCGGCACCCCGGCACTCTGTTAGGGCATGGAGACCGGCACCCGGGCACTCTGGAAGGGCATGGAGAACGGCACCCGGGCACTCTGGAAGGGCATGGAGACCGGCACTCTGTTAGGGCATGGAGACCGGCACCCCGGCACTCTGTTAGGGCATGGAGACCGGCACCTCGGCACTCTGTTAGGGCATGGAGACCGGCACCCCGGCACTCTGTTAGGGCATGGAGACCGGCACCCCGGTACTCTGTTAGGGCATGGAGACCGGCACCCCGGCACTCTGTTAGGGCATGGAGACCGGCACTCTGTTAGGGCATGGAGATCGGCACCCCGGCACTCTGTTAGAGCATGGAGACCGGCACCCGGGCACTCTGGAAGGGCATGGAGAACGGCACCCGGGCACTCTGGAAGGGCACGGAGAACGGCACCCGGGCACTCTGGAAGGGCATGGAGAACGGCATGGAGACCAGTACCCCGGTACTCTGGAAGGGCATGGAGACCGGCACCCGGGCACTCTGGAAGGGCATGGAGAACGGCACCCCGGCACTCTGGAAGGGCATGGAGAACGGCACCCGGGCACTCTGAAAGGGCATGGAGAACGGCACCCGGGCACTCTGAAAGGGCATGGAGAACGGCACCCGGGCACTCTGAAAGGGCATGGAGAACGGCACCCGGGCACTCTGAAAGGGCATGGAGAACGGCACCCGGGCACTCTGAAAGGGCATGGAGAACGGCACCCGGGCACTCTGAAAGGGCATGGAGAACGGCACCCGGGCACTCGGGAAGGGCATGGAGAACGGGCACCTGGGCACTCTGTTAGGGCACGGAGAACGGCACCCCGGCACTCTGTTAGGGCACGGAGAACGGCACCCCGGCACTCTGTTAGGGCATGGAGAACGGCACCCCGGCACTCTGGAAGGGCATGGAGAACGGCACCCCGGCACTCTGGAAGGGCACGGAGAACGGCACCCGGGCACTCTGTTAGGGCATGGAGACCGGCACCCCGGCACTCTGTTAGGGCATGGAGACCGGCACTCTGTTAGGGCATGGAGACTGGCACTCTGTTAGGGCATGGAGACCGGCACCCTGTTAGGGCATGGAGACCGGCACCCCGGCACTCTGTTAGGGCATGGAGACCGGCACCCCGGCACTCTGTTAGGGCATGGAAACCGGCACTCTGTTAGGGCATGGAGACCGGCACCCCGGCACTCTGTTAGGGCATGGAGACCGGCAACCCGGTACTCTGTTAGGGCATGGAGACCGGCACCCGGGCACTCTGTTAGGGCATGGAGATCGGCACCCCGGCACTCTGTTAGGGCATGGAGACCGGCACCCGGGCACTCTGGAAGGGCATGGAGAACGGCACCCGGGCACTCTGGAAGGGCATGGAGACCGGCACTCTGTTAGGGCATGGAGACCGGCACCCCGGCACTCTGTTAGGGCATGGAGACCGGCACCCCGGCACTCTGTTAGGGCATGGAGACCGGCACCCCGGCACTCTGTTAGGGCATGAAGACCGGCACCCCGGTACTCTGTTAGGGCATGGAGACCGGCACCCCGGCACTCTGTTAGGGCATGGAGAACGGCACCCGGGCACTCTGTTAGGGCATGGAGAACGGCACCCCGGCACTCTGTTAGGGCATGGAGACCGGCACTCTGTTAGGGCATGGAGATCGGCACCCCGGCACTCTGTTAGGGCATGGAGACCGGCACCCGGGCACTCTGGAAGGGCATGGAGAACGGCACCCGGGCACTCGGGAAGGGCACGGAGAACGGCACCCGGGCACTCTGGAAGGGCACGGAGAACGGCACCCGGGCACTCTGGAAGGGCACGGAGAACAGCACCCGGGCACTCTGGAAGGGCACGGAGACCGGCACCCGGGCACTCTGGAAGGGCACGGAGACCGGCACCCGGGCATTCTGGGAGGGCATGGAGAACGGCATCCCGGCACTCTGGGAGGGCATGGAGACCGGCACCCCGGCACTCTGTTAGGGCATGGAGACCGGCACCCCGGCACTCTGTTAGGGCATGGAGACCGGCACCCCGGCACTCTGTTAGGGCATGGAGACCGGCACCCCGGCACTCTGTTAGGGCATGGAGACCGGCACCCCGGCACTGTTAGGGCATGGAGACCGGCACCCCGGCACTCTGTTAGGGCATGGAGACCGGCACCCCGGCACTCTGTTAGGGTATGGAGACTGGCACCCCGGCACTCTGTTAGGGCATGGAGACCGGCACCCCGGCACTCTGTTAGGGCATGGAGACCGGCACCCCGGCACTCTGTTAGGGCATGGAGACCGGCACCCGGGCACTCTGTTAGGGCATGGAGACCGGCACCCGGGCACTCTGGAAGGGCATGGAGAACGGCACCCGGGCACTCTGGAAGGGCATGGAGAACGGCACCCGGGCACTCTGGAAGGGCATGGAGACCGGCACTCTGTTAGGGCATGGAGACCGGCACCCCGGCACTCTGTTAGGGCATGGAGACCGGCACCCCGGCACTCTGTTAGGGCATGGAGACCGGCACCCGGGCACTCTGGAAGGGCATGGAGAACGGCACCCGGGCACTCTGGAAGGGCATGGAGACCGGCACTCTGTTAGGGCATGGAGACCGGCACTCTGTTAGGGCATGGAGACCGGCACTCTGTTAGGGCATGGAGACCGGCACCCCGGCACTCTGTTAGGGTATGGAGACCGGCACCCCGGCACTCTGTTAGGGCATGGAGACCGGCACCCCGGCACTCTGTTAGGGCATGGAGACCGGCACCCCGGCACTCTGTTAGGGCATGGAGACCGGCACCCCGGTACTCTGTTAGGGCATGGAGACCGGCACCCGGGCACTCTGTTAGGGCATGGAGACCGGCACCCGGGCACTCTGTTAGGGCATGGAGACCGGCACCCGGGCACTCTGAAAGGGCATGGAGAACGGCACCCGGGCACTCTGGAAGGGCATGGAGACCGGCACTCTGTTAGGGCATGGAGACCGGCACCCCGGCACTCTGTTAGGGCATGGAGACCGGCACCCCGGCACTCTGTTAGGGCATGGAGACCGGCACCCGGGCACTCTGGAAGGGCATGGAGAACGGCACCCGGGCACTCTGGAAGGGCATGGAGACCGGCACTCTGTTAGGGCATGGAGACCGGCACCCCGGCACTCTGTTAGGGCATGGAGACCGGCACCTCGGCACTCTGTTAGGGCATGGAGACCGGCACCCCGGCACTCTGTTAGGGCATGGAGACCGGCACCCCGGTACTCTGTTAGGGCATGGAGACCGGCACCCCGGCACTCTGTTAGGGCATGGAGACCGGCACTCTGTTAGGGCATGGAGATCGGCACCCCGGCACTCTGTTAGGGCATGGAGACCGGCACCCGGGCACTCTGGAAGGGCATGGAGAACGGCACCCGGGCACTCTGGAAGGGCATGGAGAACGGCACCCGGGCACTCTGGAAGGGCATGGAGAACGGCACCCGGGCACTCTGGAAGGGCATGGAGAACGGGCATCCGGGCACTCTGGAAGGGCATGGAGAGCGGGCACCCGGGCACTCTGGAAGGGCATGGAGACCGGCACCCGGGCACTCTTGAAGGGCATGGAGAACGGCATCCCGGCACTCTGGGAGGGCATGGAGACCGGCACCCCGGCACTCTGTTAGGGCATGGAGACCGGCACCCCGGCACTCTGTTAGGGCATGGAGACCGGCACCCCGGCACTCTGTTAGGGCATGGAGACCGGCACCCCGGCACTCTGTTAGGGCATGGAGACCGGCACTCTGTTAGGGCATGGAGACCGGCACTCTGTTAGGGCATGGAGACCGGCACTCTGTTAGGGCATGGAGACCGGCACTCTGTTAGGGCATGGAGACCGGCACCCCGGCACTCTGTTAGGGCATGGAGAACGGCACCCGGGCACTCTGTTAGGGCATGGAGAACGGCACCCGGGCACTCTGGAAGGGCATGGAGAACGGCACCCGGGCACTCTGGAAGGGCATGGAGAACGGCACCCGGGCACTCTGTTAGGGCATGGAGACCGGCACCCCGGCACTCTGTTAGGGCATGGAGAGCGGGCACCCGGGCACTCTGGAAGGGCATGGAGACCGGCACCCATGCACTCTGGAAGGGCATGGAGACGGGCACCCGGGCACTCTGGAAGGGCATGGAGAACAGGCACCCGGGCACTCTGGAAGGGCATGGAGAACGGCACCCGGGCACTCTGGAAGGGCATGGAGAACGGCACCCGGGCACTCTGGAAGGGCATGGAGAACGGCACCCGGGCACTCAGTTAGGGCATGGAGAACGGCACACGGGCACTCTGGAAGGGCATGGAGAACGGGCACCCGGGCACTCTGGAAGGGCATGGAGAACGGGCACCCGGGCACTCTGGAAGGGCATGGAGAGCGGGCACCCGGGCACTCTGGAAGGGCATGGAGAACGGCACCCGGGCACTCTGTTAGGGCATGGAGAACGGCACCCGGGCACTGTTAGGGCATGGAGAACGGCACCCCGGCACTCTGTTAGCGCATGGAGAACGGCACCCCGGCACTCTGTCAGCGCATGGAGACCGGCACCCCGGCACTCTGTCAGGGCATGGAGAACGGCACCCGGGCACTCTGTTAGGGCATGTAGAACGGCACCCGGGCACTCTGGAAGGGCATGGAGAACGGCACCCGGGCACTCTGTTAGGGCATGGAGACCGGCACCCCGGCACTCTGTTAGGGCATGGAGACCGGCACTCTGTTAGGGCATGGAGACCGGCACCCTGTTAGGGCATGGAGACCGGCACCCCGGCACTCTGTTAGGGCATGGAGACCGGCACCCCGGCACTCTGTTAGGGCATGGAAACCGGCACTCTGTTAGGGCATGGAGACCGGCACCCCGGCACTCTGTTAGGGCATGGAGACCGGCAACCCGGTACTCTGTTAGGGCATGGAGACCGGCACCCGGGCACTCTGTTAGGGCATGGAGATCGGCACCCCGGCACTCTGTTAGGGCATGGAGACCGGCACCCGGGCACTCTGGAAGGGCATGGAGAACGGCACCCGGGCACTCTGGAAGGGCATGGAGACCGGCACTCTGTTAGGGCATGGAGACCGGCACCCCGGCACTCTGTTAGGGCATGGAGACCGGCACCCCGGCACTCTGTTAGGGCATGGAGACCGGCACCCCGGCACTCTGTTAGGGCATGGAGACCGGCACCCCGGTACTCTGTTAGGGCATGGAGACCGGCACCCCGGCACTCTGTTAGGGCATGGAGAACGGCACCCGGGCACTCTGTTAGGGCATGGAGAACGGCACCCCGGCACTCTGTTAGGGCATGGAGACCGGCACTCTGTTAGGGCATGGAGATCGGCACCCCGGCACTCTGTTAGGGTATGGAGACCGGCACCCGGGCACTCTGGAAGGGCATGGAGAACGGCACCCGGGCACTCTGGAAGGGCATGGAGAACGGCACCCGGGCACTCGGGAATGGCATGGAGAACGGCACCCGGGCACTCGGGAAGGGCACGGAGAACGGCACCCGGGCACTCTGGAAGGGCACGGAGAACGGCACCCGGGCACTCTGGAAGGGCACGGAGACCGGCACCCGGGCACTCTGGAAGGGCACGGAGACCGGCACCCGGGCATTCTGGGAGGGCATGGAGAACGGCATCCCGGCACTCTGGGAGGGCATGGAGACCGGCACCCCGGCACTCTGGGAGGGCATGGAGACCGGCACCCCGGCACTCTGTTAGGGCATGGAGACCGGCACCCCGGCACTCTGTTAGGGCATGGAGACCGGCACCCCGGCACTCTGTTAGGGCATGGAGACCGGCACCCCGGCACTGTTAGGGCATGGAGACCGGCACCCCGGCACTCTGTTAGGGCATGGAGACCGGCACCCCGGCACTCTGTTAGGGCATGGAGACCGGCACCCCGGCACTCTGTTAGGGTATGGAGACCGGCACCCCGGCACTCTGTTAGGGCATGGAGACCGGCACCCCGGCACTCTGTTAGGGCATGGAGACCGGCACCCCGGCACTCTGTTAGGGCATGGAGACCGGCACCCCGGTACTCTGTTAGGGCATGGAGACCGGCACCCGGGCACTCTGTTAGGGCATGGAGACCGGCACCCGGGCACTCTGTTAGGGCATGGAGACCGGCACCCGGGCACTCTGGAAGGGCATGGAGAACGGCACCCGGGCACTCTGGAAGGGCATGGAGACCGGCACTCTGTTAGGGCATGGAGACCGGCACCCCGGCACTCTGTTAGGGCATGGAGACCGGCACCCCGGCACTCTGTTAGGGCATGGAGACCGGCACCCCGGCACTCTGTTAGGGCATGGAGACCGGCACCCGGGCACTCTGGAAGGGCATGGAGAACGGCACCCGGGCACTCTGTTAGGGCATGGAGACCGGCACTCTGTTAGGGCATGGAGACCGGCACTCTGTTAGGGCATGGAGACCGGCACTCTGTTAGGGCATGGAGACCGGCACCCCGGCACTCTGTTAGGGTATGGAGACCGGCACCCCGGCACTCTGTTAGGGCATGGAGACCGGCACCCCGGCACTCTGTTAGGGCATGGAGACCGGCACCCCGGCACTCTGTTAGGGCATGGAGACCGGCACCCCGGTACTCTGTTAGGGCATGGAGACCGGCACCCGGGCACTCTGTTAGGGCATGGAGACCGGCACCCGGGCACTCTGTTAGGGCATGGAGACCGGCACCCGGGCACTCTGGAAGGGCATGGAGAACGGCA
Organism: Pelophylax lessonae; assembly: GCF_965119305.1. Taxonomy (NCBI): domain Eukaryota; kingdom Metazoa; phylum Chordata; class Amphibia; order Anura; family Ranidae; genus Pelophylax; species Pelophylax lessonae. Next base: position 44,518 of record NW_028119964.1, read on the forward strand.
CCCGGGCACTCTGGAAGGGCATGGAGACCGGCACCCCGGCACTCTGTTAGGGCATGGAGACCGGCACCCCGGCACTCTGTTAGGGCATGGAGACCGGCACCCCGGCACTCTGTTAGGGCATGGAGACCGGCACCCCGGCACTCTGTTAGGGCATGGAGACCGGCACCCGGGCACTCTGGAAGGGCATGGAGACCGGCACTCTGTTAGGGCATGGAGACCGGCACCCCGGCACTCTGTTAGGGCATGGAGACCGGCACCCCGGCACTCTGTTAGGGCATGGAGACCGGCACCCCGGTACTCTGTTAGGGCATGGAGACCGGCACCCCGGCACTCTGTTAGGGCATGGAGACCGGCACTCTGTTAGGGCATGGAGATCGGCACCCCGGCACTCTGTTAGGGCATGGAGACCGGCACCCGGGCACTCTGGAAGGGCATGGAGACCGGCACCCCGGCACTCTGGAAGGGCATGGAGAACGGCACCCGGGCACTCTGGAAGGGCATGGAGAACGGCACCCGGGCACTCTGGAAGGGCATGGAGAGCGGGCATCCGGGCACTCTGGAAGGGCATGGAGAGCGGGCACCCGGGCACTCTGGAAGGGCATGGAGACCGGCACCCGGGCACTCTGGAAGGGCATGGAGAACGGCATCCCGGCACTCTGGGAGGGCATGGAGACCGGCACCCCGGCACTCTGTTAGGGCATGGAGACCGGCACCCCGGCACTCTGTTAGGGCATGGAGACCGGCACCCCGGCACTCTGTTAGGGCATGGAGACCGGCACCCCGGCACTCTGTTAGGGCATGGAGACCGGCACCCCGGCACTCTGTTAGGGCATGGAGACCGGCACTCTGTTAGGGCATGGAGACCGGCACTCTGTTAGGGCATGGAGACCGGCACTCTGTTAGGGCATGGAGACCGGCACTCTGTTAGGGCATGGAGACCGGCACCCCGGCACTCTGTTAGGGCATGGAGAACGGCACCCGGGCACTCTGTTAGGGCATGGAGAACGGCACCCGGGCACTCTGGAAGGGCATGGAGAACGGCACCCGGGCACTCTGGAAGGGCATGGAGAACGGCACCCGGGCACTCAGTTAGGGCATGGAGAACGGCACACGGGCACTCTGGAAGGGCATGGAGAACGGGCACCCGGGCACTCTGGAAGGGCATGGAGAACGGGCACCCGGGCACTCTGGAAGGGCATGGAGAGCGGGCACCCGGGCACTCTGGAAGGGCATGGAGAACGGCACCCGGGCACTCTGTTAGGGCATGGAGAACGGCACCCGGGCACTGTTAGGGCATGGAGAACGGCACCCCGGCACTCTGTTAGCGTATGGAGAACGGCACCCCGGCACTCTGTCAGGGCATGGAGAACGGCACCCGGGCACTCTGTTAGGGCATGTAGAACGGCACCCGGGCACTCTGGAAGGGCATGGAGAACGGCACCCGGGCACTCTGTTAGGGCATGGAGACCGGCACCCCGGCACTCTGTTAGGGCATGGAGAACGGCACCCCGGCATTTTGTTAGGGCATGGAGACCGGCACTCTGTTAGGGCATGGAGACCGGCACCCCGGCACTCTGTTAGGGCATGGAGAACGGCACCCGGGCACGGAGAACGGCACCCGGGCACTCTGGAAGGGCACGGAGAACGGCACCCGGGCACTCTGGAAGGGCACGGAGAACGGCACCCGGGCACTCTGGAAGGGCACGGAGAACGGCACCCGGGCACTCTGGAAGGGCACGGAGAACGGCACCCGGGCACTCTGGAAGGGCACGGAGAACGGCACCCGGGCACTCTGGAAGGGCATGGAGAGCGGGCACCCGGGCACTCTGGAAGGGCATGGAGAGCGGGCACCCGGGCACTCTGGAAGGGCATGGAGAGCGGCACCCGGGCACTCTGGGAGGGCATGGAGAACGGCATCCCGGCACTCTGGGAGGGCATGGAGACCGGCACCCCGGCACTCTGTAAGGGCATGGAGACCGGCACCCCGGCACTCTGTTAGGGCATGGAGATCGGCACCCCGGCACTCTGTTAGGGCATGGAGACCGGCACCCCGGCACTCTGTTAGGGCATGGAGACCGGCACCCCGGCACTCTGTTAGGGCATGGAGACCGGCACCCCGGCACTCTGTTAGGGCATGGAGACCGGCACTCTGTTAGGGCATGGAGACCGGCACCCGGGCACTCTGGAAGGGCATGGAAAACGGCACCCGGGCACTCTGGAAGGGCATGGAGAACGGCACCCGGGCACTCGGGAATGGCATGGAGAACGGCACCCGGGCACTCGGGAAGGGCACGGAGAACGGCACCCGGGCACTCTGGAAGGGCACGGAGAACGGCACCCGGGCACTCTGGAAGGGCACGGAGAACGGCACCCGGGCACTCTGGAAGGGCACGGAGAACGGCACCCGGGCACTCTGGAAGGGCACGGAGAACGGCACCCGGGCACTCTGGAAGGGCACGGAGAACGGCACCCGGGCACTCTGTTAGGGCACGGAGAACGGGCACCCCGGCACTCTGTTAGGGCACGGAGAACGGCACCCCGGCACTCTGTTAGGGCACGGAGAACGGCACCGGGGCACTCTGGAAGGGCACGGAGAACGGCACTCGGGCACTCTGGGAGGGCACGGAGACCGGCACCCCGGCACTCTGTTAGGGCACGGAGACCGGCACCCCGGCACTCTGTTAGGGCACGGAGACCGGCACCCCGGCACTCTGTTAGGGCACGGAGACCGGCACCCCGGCACTCTGTTAGGGCATGGAGACCGGCACCCCGGCACTCTGTTAGGGCATGGAGACCGGCACCCCGGCACTCTGTTAGGGCATGGAGACCGGCACCCCGGCACTCTGTTAGGGCATGGAGACCGGCATCCCGGCACTCTGTTAGGGCATGGAGACCGGCACTCTGTTAGGGCATGGAGACCGGCACTCTGTTAGGGCATGGAGACCGGCACTCTGTTAGGGCATGGAGACCGGCACTCTGTTAGGGCATGGAGACCGGCACCCCGGCACTCTGTTAGGGCATGGAGACCGGCACCCCGGCACTCTGTTAGGCCATGGAGACCGGCACCCCGGCACTCTGTTAGGGCATGGAGACCGGCACCCCGGCACTCTGTTAGGGCATGGAGACCGGCACCCCGGTACTCTGTTAGGGCATGGAGACCGGCACCCGGGCACTCTGTTAGGGCATGGAGATCAGCACCCCGGCACTCTGTTAGGGCATGGAGACCGGCACCCGGGCACTCTGGAAGGGCATGGAGAACGGCACCCGGGCACTCTGGAAGGGCATGGAGACCGGCACTCTGTTAGGGCATGGAGACCGGCACCCCGGCACTCTGTTAGGGCATGGAGACCGGCACCCCGGCACTCTGTTAGGGCATGGAGACCGGCACCCCGGTACTCTGTTAGGGCATGGAGACCGGCACCCGGCACTCTGTTAGGGCATGGAGATCGGCACCCCGGCACTCTGTTAGGGCATGGAGACCGGCACCCGGGCACTCTGGAAGGGCATGGAGAACGGCACCCGGGCACTCTGGAAGGGCATGGAGAACGGCACCCGGGCACTCTGGAAGGGCATGGAGAACGGCACCCGGGCACTCGGGAATGGCATGGAGAACGGCACCCGGGCACTCGGGAAGGGCACGGAGAACGGCACCCGGCACTCTGGAAAGGCACGGAGAACGGGCACCTGGGCACTCTGGAAGGGCATGGAGAACGGGCACCCGGGCACTCTGGAAGGGCACGGAGACCGGCACCCGGGCACTCTGGAAGGGCACGGAGACCGGCACCCGGGCACTCTGGAAGGGCACGGAGACCGGCACCCGGGCACTCTGGAAGGGCACGGAGACCGGCACCCGGGCACTCTGGAAGGGCACGGAGACCGGCACCCCGGGCACTCTGGAAGGGCACGGAGACCGGCACCCGGGCACGGAGACCGGCACCCGGGCACTCTGGAAGGGCACGGAGACCGGCACCCGGGCACTCTGGAAGGGCACGGAGACCGGCACCCGGGCACTCCTGATAGGCTGGACACGGGTACCTCTGATGGGCTTACTCTATACAAAAAGAAGGTTTTGCTTGTAGTTCTACTATAAGTGGCTTTTTTCTTCACTTCCTTTTATCAGGAGAGCTCTATATGCTTTAACCTTAAACAATAACAAAGGGAAACAAATACAATCCCATTTTAAGTGGGCTCCAGCAACAATTGACCCACACCCGCCATGTGACCACCCAAGCTCCCCATGCAAGGTCAATCAACCACAAATAGACGAGAGAGGAAGGAGCTCCGAGAACTTTCACCAATGCAAAGCTGCCCCCAAGCTGTAGCGCATTTTAGCAGCAGGCTTCCTTTACCCTGACACCTAGAGAGGAAGGCACAATAAACCACACACAAGTAATCCCAAAAGTAAGGATAACCAAAAGGCACCACTGTGCCCCCCCTTACCTGGGCCTGGCAAGTGCATGAGATGAGGCACAAGCTTCTGCTGTAGCAGCCAACAGTTTCTGATTTCTCCATGTTGCACAGTGCAGCAGAATTCTGAGAATGCGGAGTGGCCAGGTAACCACAGCTCACATGTGGCAAGCCTCCACCACTGCAGCGGCTTCCCTGCACTGCAGGAACCACCTTGCAAGTCCTGGGCTGCATGACAAGCCCACATAACTCCAAAAGGCATCGGGCGCACAGGCACCCTGCTGGCCACTACTCCACTGGGCTGGAGGAGGAAAAAAAGGCACTGCAACACCCCCATCATCTGACAGGAGGGAGGGTGCAGGGATGGTCAGAAGGCCCTCTGGAAGGGCATGGAGGCAGGCACCAGAGCCCTCTGGAAGGGCTTGAACACACGCAACTGGGGCCCCTCTGGAAGGGCTTGAACACACGCAACCGGGGCCCCTCTGGAAGGGCTTCGAGACACGCAACCGGGGCCCCTCTGGAAGGGCTTCGAGACACGCAACCGGGGCCCCTCTGGAAGGGCTTCGAGACACGCAACCGGGGCCCCTCTGGAAGGGCTTCGAGACACGCAACCGGGGCCCCTCTGGAAGGGCTTCGAGACACGCAACCGGGGCCCCTCTGGAAGGGCTTCGAGACACGCAACCGGGGCCCCTCTGGAAGGGCTTCGAGACACGCAACCGGGGCCCCTCTGGAAGGGCTTCGAGACACGCAACCGGGGCCCCTCTGGAAAGGCTTCGAGACACGCAACCGGGGCCCCTCTTGAAAGGCTTCGAGACACGCAACCGGGGCCCTTCTGGAAAGGCTTCGAGACACGCAACCGTGGCCCCTCTGGAAAGGCTTCGAGACACGCAACCGGGGCCCCTCTGGAAAGACTTCGAGACACGCAACCGGGGCCCTCTGGAAAGGCTTCGAGAAACGCAACCGGGGCCCTCTGGAAAGGCTTCGAGACACGCAACCGGGGCCCTCTGGAAAGGCTTCGAGACACGCAACCGGGGCCCTCTGGAAAGGCTTCGAGACACGCAACCGGGGCCCTCTGGAAAGGCTTCGAGACACGCAACCGGGGCCCTCTGGAAAGGCTTCGAGACACGCAACCGGGGCCCTCTGGAAAGGCTTCGAGACACGCAACCGGGGCCCTCTGGAAAGGCTTCGAGACACGCAACCGGGGCCCTCTGGAAAGGCTTCGAGACACGCAACCGGGGCCCTCTGGAAAGGCTTCGAGACACGCAACCGGGGCCCTCTGGAAAGGCTTCGAGACACGCAACCGGGGCCCTCTGGAAAGGCTTCGAGACACGCAACCGGGGCCCTCTGGAAAGGCTTCGAGACACGCAACCGGGGCCCTCTGGAAAGGCTTCGAGACACGCAACCGGGGCCCTCTGGAAAGGCTTCGAGACACGCAACCGGGGCCCTCTGGAAAGGCTTCGAGACACGCAACCGGGGCCCTCTGGAAAGGCTTCGAGACACGCAACCGGGGCCCTCTGCAAAGGCTTCGAGACACGCAACCGGGGCCCTCTGCAAAGGCTTCGAGACACGCAACCGGGGCCCTCTGCAAAGGCTTCGAGACACGCAACCGGGGCCCTCTGCAAAGGCTTCGAGACACGCAACCGGGGCCCTCTGCAAAGGCTTCGAGACACGCAACCGGGGCCCTCTGCAAAGGCTTCGAGACACGCAACCGGGGCCCTCTGCAAAGGCTTCGAGACACGCAACCGGGGCCCCTCTGGAAAGGCTTCGAGACACGCAACCGGGGCCCTCTGGAAAGGCTTCGAGACACGCAACCGGGGCCCTCTGCAAAGGCTTCGAGACACGCAACCGGGGCCCTCTGCAAAGGCTTCGAGACACGCAACCGGGGCCCTCTGCAAAGGCTTCGAGACACGCAACCGGGGCCCTCTGCAAAGGCTTCGAGACACGCAACCGGGGCCCTCTGCAAAGGCTTCGAGACACGCAACCGGGGCCCTCTGCAAAGGCTTCGAGACACGCAACCGGGGCCCTCTGCAAAGGCTTCGAGACACGCAACCGGGGCCCTCTGGAAAGGCTTCGAGACACGCAACCGGGGCCCTCTGGAAAGGCTTCGAGACACGCAACCGGGGCCCTCTGGAAAGGCTTCGAGACACGCAACCGGGGCCCTCTGGAAAGGCTTCGAGACACGCAACCGGGGCCCCTCTGGAAAGGCTTCGAGACACGCAACCGGGGCCCCTCTGGAAAGGCTTCGAGACACGCAACCGGGGCCCTCTGAAAGGGCTTGGAGACACGCAACCGGGGCCCTCTGAAAGGGCTTGGAGACACGCAACCGGGGCCCTCTGAAAGGGCTTGGAGACACGCAACCGGGGCCCTCTGAAAGGGCTTGGAGACACGCAACCGGGGCCCTCTGGAAGGGCTTGGAGACACGCAACCGGGGCCCTCTGGAAGGGCTTGGAGACACGCAACCGGGGCCCTCTGGAAGGACTTGAAGACACGCAACCAGTGCCCTCTGGCGGGCTTGGAGACACGCAACTGGGGCCCTCTGGCGGTCTTGGAGACAGGCATCCGCGCACTTCTGACGGGCTGGAGCCAGGCATCTGCGCACTTCTGACGGGCTGGAGACAGGTGGCATCATTTAAAGTAAAAAAATCCTAAAGTTTGGGTTGTCCCCATAAAAGAAATAAAGGGGAAATATTACAGTAGGGACACTAGTTCTGGTGACCTGGCAGTCCCCAAGGAAACCCCTCAATCTGCAGGGATTTCTTCTCACTAAGTTTGGCTATGGGACAGGAAGTTTAGGAAAATCTTGGCAAATGGACAGATGACAAATAAATATCTGACTGAGTTTATAAAACCCCCCTTTCTCTATACATAAAGAAAGTTTTGCTTGTAGTTCTACTTTAAGTGGCTTTTTCCAGGAAGAGCACTTCCTTTTATCAGGAGAGTTCTATTTGCTTTAACCTTAAACCATAACAAAGTGAAACAAATACAATCCCATATTAAGTGGGCTCCAGCAAGACAAGAATTTACTCACACCCGCCATGAGGCCACCCAAGCTCCCCATGCAAGGTCAAACAACCGCAAATAGAGGAGAGAAGAAGGAGCTCCGAAAACCTTCACCAATGCAGAGCAGCCCCCCAGCTGTAGCACACTTCAGCAGCAGGCTTCCATCACCCCTTCACCTAAAGAAGAAAGCCCAATAAACCACACACAAAAAATCCCAATAGTAAGGACTAATGTACCCCCCTTACCTGGGCCTGGCTATTGCATGAGATGAGGCACCTGATTCCGCCGCAGCAGTCAGTTTCTGCTTTCTCCATGCTGCACAGTGCAGTGGAATACTGAGGATGTGAAGTGGCCAGGACCCGGCAAGCTTCCACTACTACAGCAGCTTCCCTGAAATGCAGGAATCACCTTGTAAGTCCTGGGGTGCATGAGAAGCCCATATAACTCCGAACAGCGTCGAGCACACAGGCACAGACAACCATGCTGGCCACTGCTCCCCTGGGCTGGTGGAGAAAAAAAGGCACTGCAACACCCCCATCATCTGACAGGAGGGAGGGTGCAGGGATGGTCAGAAAAAACCCTGGGTAAGGCCACCACTACCACCCCCCCGTCCAGTGAGAGCATAGCCCCCACTACAAAAGTTTCCTGTAGTGCCTCCATAGTGGAGGAAACACCATAACCGAGGGCATGGTGGAAGAGTGGAAGACGTAGAACTTAAAGGCTTGCTGTAGTGTTTCCTGAGAATTTGTGTGCAGCAACTCTCTCTCCAGGTGCAGTCCTAATAGATGAATGGGGAAGTGTAAAAGGTTAATTATACCCGATGCTGGATGAAAACAGAGCTCAATGCCAATATTTGTTCAATGCTTCTTAAGTCCATGCACACACACCTTCCAGCCATGGTCCATGGATGAACTGCAGAAACCTATTAAAGAGCTGAATGGAAGAAGAGACCACATGAACCAGAAGCTTGAATTCAATAGACCCCCCATCTTTTTAAGAGCATTATTTAAGGCAGTGGTGGTCAAACTTCTTGACACAGGAGGGTTCAAGTGCAGACCCACACCACAGGCACCCGGGCACTCTGGAAGGTCATGGAGACCGGCACCCCGGCACTCTGGAAGGGCATGGAGACCGGCACCCCGGCACTCTGTTAGGGCATGGAGACCGGCACCCCGGCACTCTGGAAGGGCATGGAGACCGGCACCCCGGCACTCTGGAAGGGCATGGAGACCGGCACCCCGGCACTCTGTTAGGGCATGGAGACCGGCACCCCGGCACTCTGTTAGGGCATGGAGACCGGCACCCCGGCACTCTGTTAGGGCATGGAGACCGGCACCCCGGCACTCTGTTAGGGCATGGAGACCGGCACCCCGGCACTCTGTTAGGGCATGGAGACCGGCACCCCGGCACTCTGTTAGGGCATGGAGACCGGCACCCCGGCACTCTGTTAGGGCATGGAGACCGGCACCCCGGCACTCTGTTAGGGCATGGAGACCGGCACCCCGGCACTCTGTTAGGGCATGGAGACCGGCACCCCGGCACTCTGTTAGGGCATGGAGACCGGCACCCCGGCACTCTGTTAGGGCATGGAGACCGGCACCCCGGCACTCTGTTAAGGCATGGAGACCGGCACCCCGGCACTCTGTTAAGGCATGGAGACCGGCACCCCGGCACTCTGTTAGGGCATGGAGACCGGCACCCCGGCACTCTGGAAGGGCATGGAGAACGGCACCCGGGCACTCTGGAAGGGCACGGAGAACGGCACCCCGGCACTCTGGAAGGGCACGGAGAACGGCACCCCGGCACTCTGGAAGGGCACGGAGAACGGCACCCCGGCACTCTGGAAGGGCACGGAGAACGGCACCCCGGCACTCTGGAAGGGCACGGAGAACGGCACCCCGGCACTCTGGAAGGGCACGGAGACCGGCACTCTGGAAGGGCACGGAGAACGGCACACCGGCACTCTGGAAGGGCACGGAGAACGGCACCCCGGCACTCTGTTAGCGCATGGAGAAAGGCACCCCGGCACTCTGTTAGGGCATGGAGACCGGCACCCGGGCACTCTGTTAGGGCATGGAGAACGGCACCCGGGCACTCTGGAAGGGCATGGAGAGCGGGCACCCGGGCACTCTGGAAGGGCATGGAGAGCGGGCACCCGGGCACTCTGGAAGGGCATGGAGAGCGGCACCCCGGCACTCTGTTAGGGCATGGAGAGCGGCACCCGGGCACTCTGGAAGGGCATGGAGACCGGCACCCGGGCACTCTGGAAGGGCATGGAGAAAGGCACCCCGGCACTCTGTTAGGGCATGGAGACCGGCACCCGGGCACTCTGTTAGGGCATGGAGAACGGCACCCGGGCACTCTGGAAGGGCATGGAGAGCGGGCACCCGGGCACTCTGGAAGGGCATGGAGAGCGGGCACCCGGGCACTCTGGAAGGGCATGGAGAGCGGCACCCCGGCACTCTGTTAGGGCATGGAGAGCGGCACCCGGGCACTCTGGAAGGGCATGGAGACCGGCACCCGGGCACTCTGGAAGGGCATGGAGACCGGCACCCGGGCACTCTGGAAGGGCATGGAGACCGGCACCCGGGCACTCTGGAAGGGCATGGAGACCGGCACCCGGGCACTCTGGAAGGGCATGGAGACCGGCACCCGGGCACTCTGGAAGGGCATGGAGACCGGCACCCGGGCACTCTGGAAGGGCATGGAGACCGGCACCCGGGCACTCTGGAAGGGCATGGAGACCGGCACCCGGGCACTCTGGAAGGGCATGGAGAACGGCACCCGGGCACTCTGGAAGGGCATGGAGAACGGCACCCGGGCACTCTGGAAGGGCATGGAGAACGGCACCCGGGCACTCTGGAAGGGCATGGAGAACGGCACCCGGGCACTCTGGAAGGGCATGGAGAACGGCACCCGGGCACTCTGGAAGGGCATGGAGAACGGCACCCGGGCACTCTGGAAGGGCATGGAGAACGGCACCCGGGCACTCTGGAAGGGCATGGAGAACGGCACCCGGGCACTCTGGAAGGGCATGGAGAACGGCACCCGGGCACTCTGTTAGGGCATGGAGAACGGCACCCGGGCACTCTGTTAGGGCATGGAGAACGGCACCCGGGCACTCTGTTAGGGCATGGAGAGCGGCACACGGGCACTCTGTTAGGGCATGGAGAACGGCACCCGGGCACTCTGGAAGGGCATGGAGAACGGCACCCGGGCATGGCATGGAGAACGGCACCCGGCACTCTGGAAAGGCATGGAGAACGGGCACCCGGGCACTCTGGAAGGGCATGGAGAACGGCACCCGGCACTCTGGAAAGGCATGGAGAACGGGCACCCGGGCACTCTGTTAGGGCATGGAGAACGGCACCCGGGCACTCTGTTAGGGCATGGAGAACGGCACCCGGGCACTCTGTTAGGGCATGGAGAACGGCACCCGGGCACTCTGTTAGGGCATGGAGAACGGCACCCGGGCACTCTGTTAGGGCATGGAGAACGGCACCCGGGCACTCTGTTAGGGCATGGAGAACGGCACCCGGGCACTCTGTTAGGGCATGGAGAACGGCACCCGGGCACTCTGTTAGGGCATGGAGAACAGCACCCGGGCACTCTGTTAGGGCATGGAGAACGGCAACCGGGCACTCTGTTAGGGCATGGAGAACGGCAACCGGGCACTCTGTTAGGGCATGGAGAACGGCAACCGGGCACTCTGTTAGGGCATGGAGAACGGCACCCGGGCACTCTGTTAGGGCATGGAGAACGGCACCCGGGCACTCTGTTAGGGCATGGAGAACGGCACCCGGGCACTGTTAGGGCATGGAGACCGGCACCCCGACACTCTGGAAGGGCATGGAGACCGGCACCCCGGCACTCTGTTAGGGCATGGAGACCGGCACCCCGGCACTCTGTTAGGGCATGGAGACCGGCACCCCGGCACTCTGTTAGGGCATGGAGACCGGCACCCCGGCACTCTGTTAGGGCATGGAGACCGGCACCCCGGCACTCTGTTAGGGCATGGAGACCGGCACCCCGGCACTCTGTTAGGGCATGGAGACCGGCACCCCGGCACTCTGTTAGGGAATGGAGACCGGCACCCCGGCACTCTGTTAGGGCATGGAGACCGGCACCCCGGCACTCTGTTAGGGCATGGAGACCGGCACCCCGGCACTCTGTTAGGGCATGGAGACCGGCACCCCGGCACTCTGTTAGGGCATGGAGACCGGCACCCCGGCACTCTGTTAGGGCATGGAGACCGGCACCCCGGCACTCTGTTAGGGCATGGAGACCGGCACCCCGGCACTCTGTTAGGGCATGGAGACCGGCACCCCGGCACTCTGTTAGGGCATGGAGACCGGCACCCCGGCACTCTGTTAGGGCATGGAGACCGGCACCCCGGCACTCTGTTAGGGCATGGAGACCGGCACCCCGGCACTCTGTTAGGGCATGGAGACCGGCACCCCGGCACTCTGTTAGGGCATGGAGACCGGCACCCCGGCACTCTGTTAGGGCATGGAGACCGGCACCCCGGCACTCTGTTAGGGCATGGAGACCGGCACCCCGGCACTCTGTTAGGGCATGGAGACCGGCACCCCGGCACTCTGTTAGGGCATGGAGAACGGCACCCCGGCACTCTGTTAGGGCATGGAGAACGGCACCCCGGCACTCTGTTAGGGCATGGAGAACGGCACCCCGGCACTCTGTTAGGGCATGGAGAACGGCACCCCGGCACTCTGTTAGGGCATGGAGAACGGCACCCCGGCACTCTGTTAGGGCATGGAGAACGGCACCCCGGCACTCTGTTAGGGCATGGAGAACGGCACCCGGGCACTCTGGAAGGGCATGGAGAACGGCACCCCGGCACTCTGTTAGGGCATGGAGAACGGCACCCCGGCACTCTGGAAGGGCACGGAGAACGGCACCCCGGCACTCTGGAAGGGCACGGAGAACGGCACCCCGGCACTCTGGAAGGGCATGGAGAACGGCACCCCGGCACTCTGTTAGGGCATGGAGACCGGCACCCCGGCACTCTGTTAGGGCATGGAGACCGGCACCCCGGCACTGTTAGGGCATGGAGACCGGCACCACGGCACTCTGTTAGGGCATGGAAACCGGCACCAAGGCACTCTGTTAGGGCATGGAGACCGGCACCCCGGCACTCTGTTAGGGCATGGAGACCGGCACCCCGGCACTCTGTTAGGGCATGGAGACCGGCACCCCGGCACTCTGTTAGGGCATGGAGACCGGCACCCCGGCACTCTGTTAGGGCATGGAGACCGGCACCCCGGCACTCTGTTAGGGCATGGAGACCGGCACCCCGGCACTCTGTTAGGGCATGGAGACCGGCACCCCGGCACTCTGTTAGGGCATGGAGACCGGCAACCGGGCACTCGGGAAGGGCACGGAGAACGGCACCCCGGCACTCTGTTAGGGCATGGAGACCGGCACCCCGGCACTCTGTTAGGGCATGGAGAACGGCACCCCGGCACTCTGTTAGGGCATGGAGAAGGGCACCCCGGCACTCTGTTAGGGCATGGAGAACGGCACCCCGGCACTCTGTTAGGGCATGGAGACCGGCACTCTGTTAGGGCATGGAGACCGGCACTCTGTTAGGGCATGGAGACCGGCACCCCGGCACTCTGTTAGGGCATGGAGACCGGCACCCCGGCACTCTGTTAGGGCATGGAGACCGGCACCCCGGCACTCTGTTAGGGCATGGAGACCGGCACCCCGGCACTCTGTTAGGGCATGGAGACCGGCACCCCGGCACTCTGTTAGGGCATGGAGACCGGCACCCCGGCACTCTGTTAGGGCATGGAGACCGGCACCCCGGCACTCTGTTAGGGCATGGAGACCGGCACCCCGGCACTCTGTTAGGGCATGGAGACCGGCACCCCGGCACTCTGTTAGGGCATGGAGACCGGCACCCCGGCACTCTGTTAGGGCATGGAGACCGGCACCCGGGCACTCTGTTAGGGCACGGAGAACGGCAACCGGGCACTCGGGAAGGGCACGGAGAACGGCACCCGGGCACTCGGGAAGGGCACGGAGAACGGCACCCGGGCACTCGGGAAGGGCACGGAGAACGGCACCCGGGCACTCGGGAAGGGCACGGAGAACGGCACCCGGGCACTCGGGAAGGGCACGGAGAACGGCAACCGAGCACTCTGGAAGGGCACGGAGAACGGCACCCGGGCACTCTGGAAGGGCACGGAGAACGGCACCCGGGCACTCTGGAAGGGCACGGAGAACGGCACCCGGGCACTCGGGAAGGGCATGGAGAACGGGCACTCGGGAAGGGCATGGAGAACGGGCACTCTGGGAGGGCATGGAGAACGGCACCCGGGCACTCTGGGAGGGCATGGAGAACGGCACCCGGGCACTCTGTTAGGGCATGGAGAATGGCACCCGGGCACTCTGTTAGGGCATGGAGAACGGCACCCGGGCACTCTGTTAGGGCATGGAGAACGGCACCCGGGCACTATGTTAGGGCATGGAGAACGGCACCCGGGCACTCTGTTAGGGCATGGAGAACGGCACCCGGGCACTCTGTTAGGGCATGGAGACCGGCACCCCGACACTCTGGAAGGGCATGGAGAACAGCACCCCGGCACTCTGGAAGGGCTTGGAGACACGCAACCGGGGCCCTCTTGAAGGGCTTGGAGACACGCAACCGGGGCCCCTCTGGAAGGGCTTGGAGACACGCAAACGGGGCCCCTCTGGAAGGGCTTGGAGACACGCAAACGGGGCCCCTCTGGAAGGGCTTGGAGACACGCAACCGGGGCCCCTCTGGAAGGGCTTGGAGACACGCAACCGGGGCCCCTCTGGAAGGGCTTGGAGACACGCAACCGGGGCCCCTCTGGAAGGGCTTGGAGACACGCAAACGGGGCCCCTCTGGAAGGGCTTGGAGACACGCAAACGGGGCACTCTGGAAGGGCATGGAGAACGGCACCCGGGCACTCTGGAAGGGCATGGAGAACGGCACCCGGGCACTCTGGAAGGGCATGGAGAACGGCACCCGGGCACTCTGGAAGGGCATGGAGAACGGCACCCGGGCACTCTGGAAGGGCATGGAGAACGGCACCCGGGCACTCTGGAAGGGCATGGAGAACGGCACCCGGGCACTCTGGAAGGGCATGGAGAACGGCACCCGGGCACTCTGGAAGGGCATGGAGAACGGCACCCGGGCACTCTGGAAGGGCATGGAGAACGGCACCCGGGCACTCTGGAAGGGCATGGAGAACGGCACCCGGGCACTCTGGAAGGGCATGGAGAACGGCACCCGGGCACTCTGGAAGGGCATGGAGAACGGCACCCGGGCACTCTGGAAGGGCATGGAGAACGGCACCCGGGCACTCTGGAAGGGCATGGAGAACGGCACCCGGGCACTCTGGAAGGGCATGGAGAACGGCACCCGGGCACTCTGGAAGGGCATGGAGAACGGCACCCGGGCACTCTGGAAGGGCATGGAGAACGGCACCCGGGCACTCTGGAAGGGCATGGAGAACGGCACCCGGGCACTCTGGAAGGGCATGGAGAACGGCACCCGGGCACTCTGGAAGGGCATGGAGAACGGCACCCGGGCACTCTGGAAGGGCATGGAGAACGGCACCCGGGCACTCTGGAAGGGCATGGAGAACGGCACCCGGGCACTCTGGAAGGGCATGGAGAACGGCACCCGGGCACTCTGGAAGGGCATGGAGAACGGCACCCGGGCACTCTGGAAGGGCATGGAGAACGGCACCCGAGCACTCTGGAAGGGCATGGAGAACGGCACCCGGGCACTCTGGAAGGGCATGGAGAACGGCACCCGGGCACTCTGGAATGGCATGGAGAACGGCACCCGGGCACTCTGTAAGGGCATGGAGAACGGCACCCGGGCACTCTGGAAGAGCATGGAGAACGGCACCCGGGCACTCTGGAACGGCATGGAGAACGGCACCCGGGCACTCTGGAACGGCATGGAGACGGCACCCGGGCACTCCTGATAGGCTGGACACGGGCACCCATGATGGGCTTACTCTATACAAAAAGAAAGTTTTGCTTGTAGTTCTACTATAAACAATTTAAACAATAACAAAGGGAAACAAATACAATCCCATTTTAAGTGGGCTCCAGCAACAATTGACCCACACCTGCCATGTGACCACCCAAGATCCCCATGCAAGGTCAATCAACCGCAAATAGACGAGAGAGTAAGGAGCCCTGAGAACTTTCACCAATGCAAAGCTGCCCCCAAGCTGTAGCGCACTTCAGCAGCAGGCTTCCTTTACCCTGACACATAGAGAGGAAGGCGCAATAAACCACACACAAGTAATCCCAAAAGGATAACCAAAAGGCACCACTGTGCCCCCCTTACCTGGGCCTGGCAAGTGCATGAGATGAGGCACCTGCTTCTGCTGTAGCAGCCAACAGTTTCTGCTTTCTCCATGTTGCACAGTGCAGCAGAATTCTGAGAATGCGGAGTGGCCAGGACCCACAGCTCACATGTGGCAAGCCTGCACTGCAGGAACCACCTTGCAAGTCCTGGGCTGCATGACAAGCCCATATAACTCCAAAAGGCACCGGGCACACAGGCACAGACAACCCTGCTGGCCCCTGCTCCCCTGGGCTGGAGGAGGAAAAAAAGGCACTGCAACACCCCCATCATCCGACAGGAGGGAGGGTGCAGGGATGGTCAGAAGGCCCTCTGGAAGGGCTTGGAGACACGCAACCGGGGCCCCTCTGGAAGGGCTTGGAGACACGCAACCGGGGCCCCTCTGGAAGGGCTTGGAGACACGCAAACGGGGCCCCTCTGGAAGGGCTTGGAGACACGCAAACGGGGCACTCTGGAAGGGCATGGAGAACGGCACCCGGGCACTCTGGAAGGGCATGGAGAACGGCACCCGGGCACTCTGGAAGGGCATGGAGAACGGCACCCGGGCACTCTGGAAGGGCATGGAGAACGGCACCCGGGCACTCTGGAAGGGCATGGAGAACGGCACCCGGGCACTCTGGAAGGGCATGGAGAACGGCACCCGGGCACTCTGGAAGGGCATGGAGAACGGCACCCGGGCACTCTGGAAGGGCATGGAGAACGGCACCCGGGCACTCTGGAAGGGCATGGAGAACGGCACCCGGGCACTCTGGAAGGGCATGGAGAACGGCACCCGGGCACTCTGGAAGGGCATGGAGAACGGCACCCGGGCACTCTGGAAGGGCATGGAGAACGGCACCCGGGCACTCTGGAAGGGCATGGAGAACGGCACCCGGGCACTCTGGAAGGGCATGGAGAACGGCACCCGGGCACTCTGGAAGGGCATGGAGAACGGCACCCGGGCACTCTGGAAGGGCATGGAGAACGGCACCCGGGCACTCTGGAAGGGCATGGAGAACGGCACCCGGGCACTCTGGAAGGGCATGGAGAACGGCACCCGGGCACTCTGGAAGGGCATGGAGAACGGCACCCGGGCACTCTGTAAGGGCATGGAGAACAGCACCCGGGCACTCTGGAAGAGCATGGAGAACGGCACCCGGGCACTCTGGAACGGCATGGAGAACGGCACCCGGGCACTCTGGAACGGCATGGAGAACGGCACCCGGGCACTCTGGAACGGCATGGAGACGGCACCCGGGCACTCCTGATAGGCTGGACACGGGCACCCATGATGGGCTTACTCTATACAAAAAGAAAGTTTTGCTTGTAGTTCTACTATAAACAATTTAAACAATAACAAAGGGAAACAAATACAATCCCATTTTAAGTGGGCTCCAGCAACAATTGACCCACACCTGCCATGTGACCACCCAAGATCCCCATGCAAGGTCAATCAACCGCAAATAGACGAGAGAGTAAGGAGCCCTGAGAACTTTCACCAATGCAAAGCTGCCCCCAAGCTGTAGCGCACTTCAGCAGCAGGCTTCCTTTACCCTGACACATAGAGAGGAAGGCGCAATAAACCACACACAAGTAATCCCAAAAGGATAACCAAAAGGCACCACTGTGCCCCCCTTACCTGGGCCTGGCAAGTGCATGAGATGAGGCACCTGCTTCTGCTGTAGCAGCCAACAGTTTCTGCTTTCTCCATGTTGCACAGTGCAGCAGAATTCTGAGAATGCGGAGTGGCCAGGACCCACAGCTCACATGTGGCAAGCCTGCACTGCAGGAACCACCTTGCAAGTCCTGGGCTGCATGACAAGCCCATATAACTCCAAAAGGCACCGGGCACACAGGCACAGACAACCCTGCTGGCCCCTGCTCCCCTGGGCTGGAGGAGGAAAAAAAGGCACTGCAACACCCCCATCATCCGACAGGAGGGAGGGTGCAGGGATGGTCAGAAGGCCCTCTGGAAGGGCTTGGAGACACGCAACCGGGGCCCTCTGGAAGGGCTTGGAGACACGCAACCGGGGCCCTCTGGAAGGGCTTGGAGACACGCAACCGGGGCCCTCTGGAAGGGCTTGGAGACACGCAACCGGGGCCCTCTGGAAGGGCTTGGAGACACGCAACCGGGGCCCTCTGGAAGGGCTTGGAGACACGCAACCGGGGCCCTCTGGAAGGGCTTGGAGACACGCAACCGGGGCCCTCTGGAAGGGCTTGGAGACACGCAACCGGGGCCCTCTGGAAGGGCTTGGAGACACGCAACCGGGGCCCTCTGGAAGGGCTTGGAGACACGCAACCGGGGCCCTCTGGAAGGGCTTGGAGACACGCAACCGGGGCCCTCTGGAAGGGCTTGGAGACACGCAACCGGGGCCCTCTGGAAGGGCTTGGAGACACGCAACCGGGGCCCTCTGGAAGGGCTTGGAGACACGCAACCGGGGCCCTCTGGAAGGGCTTGGAGACACGCAACCGGGGCCCTCTGGAAGGGCTTGGAGACACGCAACCGGGGCCCTCTGGAAGGGCTTGGAGACACGCAACCGGGGCCCTCTGGAAGGGCTTGGAGACACGCAACCGGGGCCCTCTGGAAGGGCTTGGAGACACGCAACCGGGGCCCTCTGGAAGGGCTTGGAGACACGCAACCGGGGCCCTCTGGAAGGGCTTGGAGACACGCAACCGGGGCCCTCTGGAAGGGCTTGGAGACACGCAACCGGGGCCCTCTGGAAGGGCTTGGAGACACGCAACCGGGGCCCTCTGGAAGGGCTTGGAGACACGCAACCGGGGCCCTCTGGAAGGGCTTGGAGACACGCAACCGGGGCCCTCTGGAAGGGCTTGGAGACACGCAACCGGGGCCCTCTGGAAGGGCTTGGAGACACGCAACCGGGGCCCTCTGGAAGGGCTTGGAGACACGCAACCGGGGCCCTCTGGAAGGGCTTGGAGACACGCAACCGGGGCCCTCTGGAAGGGCTTGGAGACACGCAACCGGGGCCCTCTGGAAGGGCTTGGAGACACGCAACCGGGGCCCTCTGGAAGGGCTTGGAGACACGCAACCGGGGCCCTCTGGAAGGGCTTGGAGACACGCAACCGGGGCCCTCTGGAAGGGCTTGGAGACACGCAACCGGGGCCCTCTGGAAGGGCTTGGAGACACGCAACCGGGGCCCTCTGGAAGGGCTTGGAGACACGCAACCGGGGCCCTCTGGAAGGGCTTGGAGACACGCAACCGGGGCCCTCTGGAAGGGCTTGGAGACACGCAACCGGGGCCCTCTGGAAGGGCTTGGAGACACGCAACCGGGGCCCTCTGGAAGGGCTTGGAGACACGCAACCGGGGCCCTCTGGAAGGGCTTGGAGACACGCAACCGGGGCCCTCTGGAAGGGCTTGGAGACACGCAACCGGGGCCCTCTGGAAGGGCTTGGAGACACGCAACCGGGGCCCTCTGGAAGGGCTTGGAGACACGCAACCGGGGCCCTCTGGAAGGGCTTGGAGACACGCAACCGGGGCCCTCTGGAAGGGCTTGGAGACACGCAACCGGGGCCCTCTGGAAGGGCTTGGAGACACGCAACCGGGGCCCTCTGGAAGGGCTTGGAGACACGCAACCGGGGCCCTCTGGAAGGGCTTGGAGACACGCAACCGGGGCCCTCTGGAAAGGCTTGGAGACAGGCACCCGGGGCCCTCTGGCGGGCTTGGAGACAGGCACCCGGGCCCTCTGGCGGGCTGGAGACAGGCACCCGCGCACTTCTGACGGGCTGGAGACAGGCATCCGCGCACTTCTGACGGGCTGGAGACAGGCATCCGCGCACTTCTGACGGGCTGGAGACAGGCATCCGCGCACTTCTGACGGGCTGGAGACAGGCATCCGCGCACTTCTGACGGGCTGGAGACAGGCATCCGCGCACTTCTGACGGGCTGGAGACAGGCATCCGCGCACTTCTGACGGGCTGGAGACAGGCATCCGCGCACTTCTGACGGGCTGGAGACAGGCATCCGCGCACTTCTGACGGGCTGGAGACAGGCATCCGCACACTTCTGACAGGCTGGAGACAGGCATCCGCACACTTCTGACGGGCTGGAGACAGGCACCCGCACACTTCTGACGGGCTGGAGACAGGTACTCAGGCACTTCTGATGAGCAGAAGACAGGTGGGATCATTGGATTTAAAAAAATACCAAAGTTTTGGTTGACCCTATGAAAGAAATAGAGAGGAAATATTACAATGGGGACACTAGTTCTGGTGACCTGGCGATCCCCATGGAAAACCCTTAATCTGCAGGGATTTCTTTTCAGTTCCTGTTCGGCTATGGGACAGGAAATAAAGGAAAATCTCGGCAATGGGACAGATGGCAAAAAAATACCTGAGGTTATAACCCCCCCCCCCCCCACTTACTCTATACAAAAAGAAGGTTTTGCTTGTAGTTCTACTTTAAGTGACTTTTTTCTTTACTTCACTTTTTTATCAGGAGAGCTCTATTTGCTTTAACCTTAAACAATAACAAAGGGAAACAAATACAAATCCCATTTTAAGAGGGCTCCAGCAAGAATTGACCCACACCCGCCATGTGACCACCCAAGCTCCCCATGCAAGGTCAAACAACCACAAATAGAGGAGAGAGGAAGGAGCTCCGAAAACCTTCACCAATGCAGAGCAGCACCCCAGCTTTAGCGCAGTTCAGCAGCAGGCTTGCATCACCCTTTACTTATATCTCATGATCCTCCTAGATTTTCTTGTAGCTAAAAAACAACACAGGTTACATATTCTAACTACTAAATAGTATGCTTACCAATTTACCAAACTAACCCAAACAGCAAAGTCTTGCCAGAGCCCAACCATACTGATCATTCAGATGATCCGCAAAAAGATTTAGATAGCTCCAAGCTGGGCATAAATAAGAAGCGAAGGGGAATTGCTGGCATTGTATACAAACAACGCTAGAGAGGGCTTGATTACGCAACATATCATTTGCATTGCATATGAACGAAACACGGCTCTAGTAAAGCAGCCAATAACTATATGCATTGCCTATGAACTCTGCCTTGTTGGGACCACAAAGAGCATATGCGCAAGGGGAAATCATTTGCAATGCATTCTACACTGCTCCAGGGTGGGCATATAAATGAGCAGCAAAGGGGAATTAATGGCACTGTATTCGAACAGTGCTCAACTGGACTTCAATACACATAATTTGCATTTCATCCCATCACTCCAGCACAGGAACCAGGCACTATGGGGGTAGCATACGAATGCTGTTATGTTTGGACCACAAAGAGCCTGCAATCAATGGGAAATTATTTGCAACCGCGTACTATACTGCTCCAAGGTGGGCATTAATGAGCAGCAATCAGGGAATTAACAGCCTTTTATACAAAGCTACATTGGGCTTTGGGAGAGGGCCATTTCCATTGTAAGCCATAATCAAACATCTAGAGTGATTGTTAGGATGCACTGGGAGCAGTTGGAGAGAAAACTGAATCTGATCTAGCCCTGACCTTCTCAGAGGAGTGGGCACTCCTCCCCCAATCCAGCAAGGACTTTGATAGCCCCAGTCCCTCAACTACAGAACAGCCCAGCAACCAGTCCAGGTACCCAATTACAGCTCACAATAGAAATTTTGCAACAATTCTTGCAACAGCTAATCCTTTACTTCCAGAGAGCGGGGGCTCCCTGTACACTTTCGCAAGAGGGATCTCAGTGTGGGGATATTTAGCAAGCTATAGAATATAGTGGTGAAATATGTAGTAAAGCTTTGGGTCCACAAAACTGAGTGGCTAAACCCAAGCAACATGTTATGATGAAAGCTCATAACTCAGTTGATCGCCTTCCTTACTCAGCATAACAAAACACTAAGTACGTTAATTTTTGGGTCCACAAAATTGAGTGGCTAAACCCAACCAATGAGTTATGATGAAAGCTCTTACTCATTTTTGCTTTTCTTCCTTACTCAGCATTGCAAAACTTATTACATTCATTTTTCGGTCCACAAAATTGAGTGGCTAACTCAAGCCATGAGTTACATTGGTACCCACCATCCAGTTAATGCTGCAGGAGCAGAAAAGGGATTTCATCTTGCTTGGAGTGTTCATGGCTTCCAATTTTGCTTGGAGTGTTCATGGCTTCCCACCTTGCTGATCATTGCTTCCAACTATTAATGGAAAAGATAAAATTTACAATGGCATCATGCCTACGTTTTCAAAGATAATGAAATAGGAGATTTTAGTTAAAAACACACACAATATAAACCATGTCATGAGAAAGACTTTCACCATGAACCTAAAATGCTTGCTGCATGGTTGTTATGGTTAAATCTGGCTTCACTGTGTTCCAGGTCGCCTTCAGGAATCTTCCCTGCTGTGGCATTGTATTCTGACAGCGGGGAGACTCCCCTGCTGTTTAACCACTTGCCGACCGCCGCAAGTACATATACTGCGGCAGTCAGCCCCAGCCAGGCAAAGTGACGTACCGGTACGTCACTAGCCTTCGCCGCTCTGGCGCCCGCGGTCCTGCCGATGACTCGATTGGGTTCAGAACCGATCAGTCATCAGGTCCAGGCCAATCATTTTTGGCCTGGACCTGTTGATCGGTCCTGCCCAATCAAATGACACTAAGCCTGTGAAATGTAAACACAGGCTTAGAGAAGAGGTGCCCTCCCCTACCATCGTCCTTTTTGGATCAAACGTGAGAGGAGAGCACATCTAACTGAGTAACTGCACAAGCACACCCACACACAGGTAGATAGGCACATTTAACCCCCGATCGCCCCCCCCAATTAACCCCTACAGCCCCTGACACAACACACACTGTATACAGCATATAGCATTTTCCTATATACCTGTATAAGTGTGATTTGCGGTCCACTTAAATTACCCCCCACCCCAATAAAGATTTAACCCCCTGATCCCCCCCCCTGATCACCTCCAGTTAACCCCTACCCCACTGTCACATTCAACAGTAATACAAACGTAATATACAGTGTTTTTGTATTTTTGTATTAGTGTGATTGTGATCAGAATTAGCGCAGGCGACTAAGTTTCAGTCCCAAGAAGGTTTAGGGTCCCTGCCACCCCCCAAAAAAAGATTTAACCCTCTGATCCCCCCTACACCACCTGCCACAACACACACTGTATACAGTATATAGCATTTTCTATATACCCGTATAAGTGTGACTTGTGACCAGGTTTAGCGCTTGCCACCCTTTCTTTATCTGTAGGATACCCCTTGAGCCCCTCCCAATAAAGATTTAACCCCCTGATCACATCCAGTTAACCTCTTCCCCCCGTCACATTGCACACTAATACACACATAATATACTGTTTTTACTGTATTTTGTATTAGTGTACTTGTGACTTGAGTTTGCACGGTCAGCACTGATTCCTGCCAGCGCCTGCGTTTAACCCTTTCACCCAGGCAAGTGTAGTAATCAATAGATTACTGTCACTTACAAAAAAACACAACACACAAAACTGCTGTGTTAAGAGTCAGGCCTGATCCCTGCTAGCATTAGCAGTTTTTTGGTAGCACTTGAAATAGTCCTTGACAACCAGGTGCTTTTATTACCTGTGAGTCGCACCACTGTACCGGTAAATTTAGTTACCAAAATAGCCAAACGTTGGTACAGTGGAGAAGAGGTATATAATATACTGTCCGTGTCAGATGATAGCGATGGGGAAGCTACACTGGCAGAATCAGGGTCAGTATATGAACCAGATGACGGCAGCGGCTCCCTGACAGATGGCTCCGACGACAGATGGGTCCCTGTTAGACCTAGGCGTACCGGACCCCATTCTGGAGTTGTTGAGATGCAGGAATCACAGGGTGCTCGTATGGAGCAGAGTGTGGTTACTAGTGCCGCTCATCCTTCTGGTGACCTGGCAAGCGCCAGCGGCCTAGTACACCCTGGACCTAGAACAACCAGCACTGCAGTATCACCTGGTGACGTGGCGAGTCCCCTAAGTGCAGTTGAAGTTGGTGCGGTGGCTAGCAAAAGAAGTGGCCCGCAGCCACCGAGTATTTGTAGACAGGCCCGTAGAGCCCATAGTGCCCTCCCTGATGCGCTGGCGTATCCCAATTGGCAACCCACTGATTCTACAGCGCCAGTACTTCCCCCATTCACTGCCCAACCTGGAATCCACGTGGAGACAGCTGGTTTTACGCCCCTGAACTTTTTTGAGCTGTTCTTCACAGAAGATCTTTACAGATCTATTGTGGATCAATCAAATTTATATGCACGACAATTCATCGCCGCCAACCCAAATTCAGCCCTTGCCAGACCGTTCAGCTGGAAACCTATAACGGTTTCCGAATTTAAAATCTTTCTGGGCCTTTCCCTCCACATGGGCATAACCAGAGTGAAGTGTGGCTATATTGGTCCACTAGCCCAGTTCACCATATGCGACAATGAACTCTGTCGTCCTCGGGGAGACCCTGAATATGATCGGCTCCACAAAATTCGGCCCCTCATAGACCACTTCAATCAGCGGTTTGCAGCCTTGTTCACCCCTGAACAAGTTGTCTGCGTTGACAAGTCCCTGATTAAATTTACTGGCCGCCTTGTTATGAAACAGTACCTCCCCAGCAAGCGTGCCAAGTACGGGGTCAAGCTGTATAAATTGTGTGACAGGGCCACAGGTTATACAGTTAGTTTCTGGGTCTATGAGGGAAAAGATAGCTGTGTGGAGCCCCCCAACTGCCCAGACTACAAAGGGAGCAGCGGCAAGATTGTTTGGGACTTGGTGTCACCCTTATCCAGAAAGGGGTACCATTTGTACGTGGACAACTTTTACACAAGCGTGCCACTATTTAGTCATCTTTCTGAATTACAAATTGGCGCATGTGGCACCGTGCAACCTAATCGCCGGGGCTTCCCCCAACGGCTTGTAAATTCCCATCTTAGGTGGGGGCGAGAGCCTGCTTGAAAACGGACAAATTGCTTGCGGTGAAGTGGAAGGATACACGGGATGTTTATGTTCTGTCCTCCCTTCACGCAGACACATCCCTAGGCAACTGGCGTTATGGAGAAACCCCTCTGTGTCCACGAATATAACCTTAATATGGGAGGGGTGGACCTTAACGACCAGCTTTTGGCGCCGTATTTAGTTGCCCGTAAAGCCAGACGCTGGCACAAAAAAGTGTCTGTTTACCTTTACCAATTGGCTATGCTGAACGCCTTTGTCCTATACAGGGCATCAGGACGAACTGGATCCTTCCGGGAATTCCAGGAAGCGATCATCCTTACCTACCTGTACCCTGGAGGCATGCCTGCCCAACTTCCCCTTCCAGATGCAGTGAGCCGGCTGCATGAGAGACATTTTCCTTATGTCCTCCCGAGTACCCCTACCCAAAGACGACCCCAAAGACGATGTCATATCTGTAGCAGGCGCGGATGCAGGCGTGACACCCGTTATTGTCCCAAATGTCCTGACCAACCTGGTCTCTGCATCGGGGAATGTTTCGAGCGCTACCATACACTAGTGGAGTATTAGTGTAGGGTACAGCACAACACAGTGTGGGGCACACAAACACAGGGTCTCGAAAGATGTTGGATGTCCATTGACATTTTGAGAGATCCAAGCTGGAAGATCGCAGTCCCAAATCAAGGAACAACAGTTAGAAAGAAAAATAAAAGGATCCAAAAACTGTTGTTGTGTCAGTCATTTTATATGTTCTTCTACTCTTCCTACTGTACTTTTAATGTACTTTGTTTTTTCATTCTTTTGTGACCTGTTTCTCTTGCAAGTACTCGTCGGCTGCTATGATATTGATTTTATATATTCTGACACAAACAGCGTTTGCATTCAGCATATATGGATACCTTTGCTGGCAGCAGCTGTGGTGATTTTCTGATTTCAGCACTGCAGTTAAAAATGGATTTTTGTAAAATCTTACCGTAAAATCCTTTTCTCTTAAGCTCATTGACAGACGTAGTCCTCGTTGATTCAACACAACTCGGGTTATGCTGCCCTCTACAGGAGTAGGACTAGACAGGAAAGAAAACATTCTGGCCACACCTTAGGGGCAGTCCCAGAGGGTATATCCTCTCTCTCTCTCAGCTACAGCAAATCAGTTATGTCACAAAGCAGTGTTTAGAGAATTTAACCCAACTCAAAACAGAGGGGCGGGTACTACGTCTGTCAATGAGCTTAAGAGAAAAGGATTTTACGGTAAGATTTTACAAAAATCCATTTTTCTCTGTCGCTCATTGACAGACGTAGTCCTCGTTGATTCAACACAACTCGGGACGTCCCAAAGCAGTACCACAAATGGAGGGGGTGGGAAAATGGAAATCAAATCCAATCTAGAAGGCCCAACCGGTGCCAACTAGAAGTTTTCAATGCTCATCAATCAAAGATGAGACTCAACAGAACATTCCAACAGAAAAAAACTCTCGAGGTAGACCACCGGTCTCCTCAAATTGCGGCCTGCCAAACCTTGCGGCCAAATGAGGCATCCGCCGATGCCATCACATCAATCTTATAAAATTTTGTAAAGGTATGTACCGACGACCAGGTGGCCGCCTCCGTGATCACAAAAAGTGAATCCGTCTTACGGAACGATTCCGTAGCCTTCAGGTATACCCTGATTGCCCGAACCACATCCAAGGAATGCAACGCATGTTCCCGATGATGATTGGGCTGAGGACACAAGGAAGGTAGTACAATATCTTCATTCAGATGAAAGTCTGAAACCACCTTTGGAAGAAAGGACGGCTTAGGATGAAGAACTACCTTATCCCTATGAATCACTAAATATGGGGACTGGCATGACAATGCAGCCAGTTCTGACACCCTGCGTGCAGAAGTGATAGCCACCAAGAAGGCCACCTTCTGGGATAAAGTAAGCAAGGGAATCTCCCTGATATTTTCAAAGGGAGGTTTCTGCAGAAAAACCAAATTAAGATCCCAGGGCGGTAAGGTCGCGCGGACTGGTGGAGCCAGGTGCCGCACCCCCTGGATGAAATTCCGCACCAAGGAATGAGTAGCCAAGGGCTTCTGAAAGAAGACTGCCAACGCTGAAACCTGACCCTTGATGGTGCTCAAGGCTAGTTTCTGCTCAACCCCCTTTTGCAGAAAGGTCAATATTCGGGTCACCGAATAGGTACGTGGAGGAAATTCTAAAGATTCGCACCACGCGATATACGTCTTCCATGTGCGATAATAGACCTTGCTGGAAGTCGCTTTCCTTGCATTAGCGTAGGAATAACTGAAGCTGACAACCCTCTGTCCTTCAGTACCTGGGTCTCAATGGCCAGGCCATTGAACCCAGCGACTGTAAAGCACAATGGAAGATCGGTCCTTGAGACCGCAGACACTCCCTGAGAAGAAGTTCCCAAGGAGCGTTCGCGACTAGCATGTCCAAGTCGGCCAGACCGGCTTGACGAGGCTAGCCTAGAATTTCCAGGACAAATGGAGCTGACTGGATCCGAACCAGGCTGCCCTAGAGCTATCTGGCCCCGGCAATCCGACAAAGTCTGATCGTTCTGTTCCCACACATTTATCAGACACCTGATTCCTATCAGGAGTGGTGATTTCTCCTGGTTGAACATTAGAGACCGAAGTCACCCGGCTAGAGGCTCCTTGGTCTGTCTGTTCAACCGGATCCGATTCTTGTGGGGAACTGAGGCTAATCTTTGGAAAAGGTAAAGAAAATGATCTGTTCAGGGAACGGTAACTACCGCTCCCTGTAGTACTTAAATGTTGGAAGGGAAGAATCGCACCGGTAGCAGTGGTCGATGCTCGATCTAATGCTCTGAATACCGGTGGGGGCGCACCTTCAGGCTGTGTAATCCTTTGCTTCAGGTTTGGCTCAGTCGGTCTTTTGTTTGTCCGACCAGCCCTTCTTGAACCCTCCTAGAGGGGTTTTGCCCTTCCCGCTTGCTCCAGCAGAGCGAACGAACCCTTTATGGGCGGTAAAGGTCCCCACTTGTTACGAGGTCCTTTAGCTTTAGCAGCCTGTGGCAAAAAAGTGCTTTTGCCCCCAGTGGCATCCTTAATGATCTCATCTAGGGTGGCCCCAAATAGGCGATTCCCCTGAAAGGGGAGATTCGCCAAGGTCTTTTTGGAACCTAGGTCCGCTGACCAGCATTTTAACCACAGCACACGTCTGAGGATTACCGCTGACATAGATGCATGCCCTAATAGGGGGGTAGCATCCAAGGCTGCGTCACAGACAAACTGTAGTCCTTGTATAATCTGTTCCATCAAATCAGATGTTGCCTGGGGGATATCCTTCCCCTTCAGGTCCTGGCGCACAAATCTCGCCCATTCCGTTAATGTCTGAGAAACTAGACCAATGACAATTACTGGTCTAAAGGCTGATCCTATCAGGGAAAAGATAGTGCTGGACTCTGCTTCTACCTTCCGATCCACCGAATCCTTAAAGGACGAAGCGTCCTCCACTGGAATAACCGTGGCTTTATTCAGTCTGGAAATAGGTGGATCCACCACTGGTGGTACCGTCCATTTCTTAATGAGGGATTCCTCAAACGGATAGCGTCTAGCAATGCGCTTGGAAATAGTAAAGGTACGCTTAGAATGCTCCCATTCCTCTTTAATCTTATTACCAAAACACTTGGGTAAAGGAAAAACCTTCACCGTCTTGGTGGGTTTGCTAGTACCAAAGGGAATTTCTATTTCAGTTGCCTCTGCCGGTAAAACCTCAAGTCTTAAGGTTTCCCGAACCGCCACAACTAGTGCGTCCACCAATGCTTCTTCCTGAATTATGGCGGAAGCATGAACGTCCTCCTCACTGTCTGAGGGAACTTTACCTGAGACAACAGCCCCTGCAGAGGGACCTGCAGCTGCAATGACCATCTCAGCATCTGAATCTGAAGTAACAGATGATATAGGGGTAGGCGGGGGTCGCTTTCTTGACCCCCGTTCCTGACAGGCCGTCTCCACCCGAGCCAAAGACTCCAAAACTGCTGTAAATGCATCCATACTCTGTGCACTGGCGGGTCCCGCGCCCCCCTTGAGGGAAACCGGTGGGGGTACCTGTGTGGCAGGGTCCATGATAATTCCAGATACTACCCGGAAAAAATCAATTTGTCAAAAAAAAAATAAAACTTTTTTTTTTTTTTTCCAGACCCCCAGCGCCACAAAGCCCCTCAGTGTTACTGCTTAGGGACCCCTATAGAGCGAGAGAGAGAGAGAGATAGACCCCAAGGCTCACCACTTGATGCTCAGAGTTTCAAATGCAACTTGTCTCAGCACTGTCTAGAACCGACAGGAAGTCTTTTGGCTGGCTTCCCGGGAAACAAGGAGGCGGCTCCGCCCCTCTGCACGCCTTCCGGCGCTTCCCCTAGCTCCACGAGGTGTTTGGGTCACCTCAAACATGGCCGCCCCCATGCTGGAGACACGAGGCTATGCCAAAATGGCGGCCCCGTGCGATCTACCAGACAATGGCAGCGGCCTGTACAGAATAACTGAGTATCTCGGCCTCACAAACCTTCACCCTCATGGTGATCAGCGTGGCCGGCGGTACCGGACCCTGGCGGGCCGTATGCGGTCCGTGGCC
Source organism: Pelophylax lessonae (assembly GCF_965119305.1). Taxonomy (NCBI): domain Eukaryota; kingdom Metazoa; phylum Chordata; class Amphibia; order Anura; family Ranidae; genus Pelophylax; species Pelophylax lessonae. The sequence continues at coordinate 73,778 of NW_028119964.1, forward strand.
GTCGGGAGGCATCTGCTTTAGCTGGAGGAATATGATCTGGAATGCAGTATACATGTATAGACATCGCCCTGTGGCTTCTGACAGGTAGGATACCTTATACTATCACAGTAATGTTCTAGTACTGCCACTGCCTACAATCATTTAAACATTTTTGCAATTAGATTGTCAGCTCCCAAACCAAGCCTCCTGGTTACTTGTTCACAAAAATCACACTCAAATAGGTGGATCTGTGACATGTTATAGGATAGAGGGGAGACCCATCCTTACCATTACAGAGGGGCCCGCGTTCACCACAAGACCCGTCAGGGGGAAAGGGGGAACATACTACTCACCCTACCGGAACCAGGCGGGCGCCAACTCCTGACAGTACCCCTCTCCACCGGGGTGGGAGGGCTGTCGACCAATACGGACGCCGTGACTCATGGTCATTGGCGTTTAAGCGAGACGTTCAACTCGCAGGGTCAGTCCCCGTCCAGTGGGACTATGTCGCGGCCGACCCAGCGCGGAGCTATGGCCTGCACGCGCTCGTAGGCTGAACAGGGGTGACCACTGGATCTCAACATCCAGCCCATCGCCCAGTTCCAGCTTTCTTGCTTGAAGATCTCACAGGAACACTGGAGAAAAAAGCTGTCTAAAAAATCTAAGAAAAAAATCCTGCCAGGACCGAAGATCCTAGCAAGGCATCTAGGTCCTTACTCCTAACTAGACAGAAAAAAACTGATTTGCTGTAGCAGAGAGAGAGAGGATATACCCTCTGGGACTGCCCCTAAGGTGTGGCCAGAATGTTTTCTTTCCTGTCTAGTCCTACTCCTGTAGAGGGCAGCATAACCCGAGTTGTGTTGAATCAACGAGGACTACGTCTGTCAATGAGCGACAGAGAAAATCCTATTTTGGTATACGTGGATAGTGTCGTGTATACCCATCATTAAATTCAGTGGGTGGTTGTTTGGGCAGTTAATGATGAGTAATACTACGCATTATTCCTGTGCTGATTTCTGATAGGTTCTCTTTTTTTTCGTTCAGCCCACAGACTGCATGAAAAAAAAAACAAAAAAAAAACCTATATGCCAAACAAGGACCAGCAATGTACTGGTACGTTGCTGGACTTTGAGTGGTTATACCAGGATGATGCCTGCAGATTTAGGCATCATCTTGGTATCGTTTTTTACAGCCAGCTTACATGTAAAAGCAATCCTAGCAGGTAATTGGCCGCTAGACTGCTTTTACATGCAGTGGGAGGGGACTCCCCCCCCCCCCCCACCGCCGCCTTCCGCAGCCTTCCACGGTTTTTCTCGGGCTCTCCTGTCCCACCGGTTAACCCGAGAGTGCAGCCGGTGGTTCAATTATCTAGCCATAGATTTAATTGGAGATGAGAATGGCTCCAATCATCTCTATGGCCTAAGATACCGGAAGCTACGAGCATTTCATGACTTCTGTTTCACCAGAAATATACAGGGCCATTGGGAAATTGGTAAAGTATTTTATCACACCAATTTTGGTGTGGTCAGATGCGTTAAGGTCAGAGGAGAGATCTAGAGTCTAAAAGACCCCAATTTTTTTTTTTTTTTTAAAAAAGGAGTACCTGTCACTACAGATTGCTATCATAGGGGATATTTAAATGAACTGAGATAACAAAAATGATTTAAAACAAAAATGAAAGGAAAGGTGTCAAAATAACAAAAAAAAAAAAAAAAATCAAGCCCCCCCTGTCCCCCCGGCGCACGCGAGCGTTGGTCTAGTGACATATGTAAACCGCAATTGCAGCATGCATGTGAGGTATTGCCGCAAACGCCAGGTTGAGTGCAGTAATTCTTGCAGTAGACCTCCTCTGTAAGTCTAAAGTGGTAACCTGTAAAGACTTTTAAAGGTTTCTAAAAATGTACGTACTTTGTTGCCGCTGCAGAGGCGTGGGCATTTTTTAAAGCATGTCATGTTTGGTATCTATGTACTTGGCATAAGATCATCTTTTAAATTTTACCAAACAAATTGGAATTATATAGTGTATTTGTGCAATAAATTTAAAAAAATGTATTTTTTTTCGCAGAAATTGCGCTTGGAAAATCTGTGCGCAAATACCGTGACACAAAAAATTTTGCAACATCCACCATTTTATTCTATAGGGCCTCTGCTTTAAAGAAATATATAATGTTTGGGGGTTCAAAGTAATTTTCTAGTAAAAAAATATATTTTTTCATGTAAACAAAAAGTCACAGAAAAGGCTTGGTTTTCAAGTGGTTAGAAGAGTGGGTGATGTGTGGATAAGATTGAGCATAAAATGCCGGGACAGTTCAAACACCCCCCAAATGACCCCTTTTTGAAAAGTAGACACCCAAAGCTATTTGCTGAGAGGCATGGTGAGTCCATGGAATATTTTATATTTTGCCACAAGTGTCGGGAAAATTATCATTTCTTTTTTTTGTTGTTTTTACAGAAAGTTGTCACTAAATGATATATTGCTCACACATGCCATGGGTATATGTGACAAGACACCCCAAAATACATTCTGTTGCTTCTCCTGAGTACAGGGATACCCCATGTGTGAGACTTTTTGGCAGTCTAGCCGCGTACAGGACCCGGAAAACCAATCCGCACCTTCTGGCTTTCTAAGGGCGTAAATTGTTGATCTCACTCCTTACTATCTATCGCACTTTTGAAGTCCATAAAAAGCCAAGATGGCACAAAACCCCCCCAAATGACCCCATTTTGCAAATTAGACACTCCAATCTATTTGCTGAGAGGCATGGTGAGTATTTTGCAGCTCTCTTTTTGGGAAAATGAAGAAAAAAACAGGAAAATGCATTTTTTTCCTTTTTTTTTCAATTTCCAAAACTTTGTGACAAAAAGTGAGATCTGTAAAACACTCAACATGCCTCTCTGCAAATAGCTTAGGGTGTCTATGTTCCGAAAAGGGGTCATTTTGGGGGGGGGGTTGTGCTGTCTTTGCATTTCATGGCCTCCGAAACTGTGATAGGTAGTCAGGAGTGAAATCAACAATTTACGCCCTTGGAAAGCCTGAAAGTGGGGGTTGGATTTCGGGGTCCTGTACTCTGCTAGACTGCAAAAAAGTCTCACACATGGGGTATCCCTGTACTCAGGAGAAGCAGCAGAATGCATTTTGGGGTGTCATTTCAAATCTACCCATGGCATGTGTGAGCAATATATATGACTGAGTAAAAAAAAAAAATATATATATATATATTTCCTGGAACTTGTGGCAAAATATAAAATATTTCATGGACTCACCATGCCTCTCAGCAAATAGCTTAGGGTGTCTACTTACCAAAATTGGGTCATTGGGGGGGGGGGGGGGTTGTGCCATCTTGGAATTTTAGGGCCTCCGAAACTGTGACAGGTAGTGCATAGGTGACATGCACAATTTACGCCATTAGAAAACCTGAGAGTGTTGATTGGTTTTCGCGGTCCTGAACACAGCTAGGCTCCCAAAAAGTCTCACATGGAGCATTCCCATACTCAGGAGAAGCGTCAGAATGTATTTTGGGGTGCCATTCCACATATACCCATGTCATGTGTGAGAAATGTATCTTTTAGTGACAAAGTTGTGTAAAAAAAAAAAATTGTAATTTTCCCAAAACTTGTGGCAAAATAAAATATTCCATGGACTCACCATGCCTCTCAGCAAACAGCTTGGGGTGTCTATTTCCAAAATGGGGTCATTTGGGGGGGGGCGGGGGGGTTTTGTGGTATCTTCACATTTCAGGGCCTCCTAAACCGTTATAGGTAGTGAGAAAATGCAATGAAAAATGTACGTCCTTCAAAATTCTGATGGTGGCGACTTGTTTTCGGGCTCCCGTACACAGCTAGGCTCCCAAAAAGTCTCACATATGTGGTATCCCTGTACTCAGGAGAAGCAGCAGAATATATTTTGGGGTGTAATTACTCATATACCCATGGCATGTGTGAGAAATATATCATTTCATTGACCACTTTGTGTAAAAAAAATATATATATATTTTTTTAGTCATTTTTCAAAACACCTGTGACAAAAAAATGAAATATTCAATGAGCTCCACATGCCTCTCAGAACATTCCTTAGGTTGTCTACTTTCCAAAAAGTGGTAGTTTGGGGGGGTTTTGTACTGTCCTGCCATTTTAGCACTTCATGAAATAAGATAGGCAGTCAGAAATTAAAGCTGTGTAAATTTCAGTATTTACACCATAGATTGTAGACGCTATAACTTCTGCGCAAACCTATAAAAATACGCTCATTGAATTTTTTTTGTCAAAGACATATAGCTAAATATATTTTGGCCAAAAAAAATGACAAATTGAGTATATTGAATATTTTTTAAAAGAAAGTTAAAAATGTCATTTTTTTGCAAAATTTTTGCTCTTTTATTAATATTGCAAAAAATAAAAACGCAGAGGTGATCAAATACCATCAAAAGAAAGCTCTGTGTGGTAAAAAAAAAGGACGTAAATTTCGTTTGGGTACCACATTGCATGACCGCACAATTGTCAGTTAAAAATCACAAAGTGCCAAGTTGAAAAAAGGGGTCTGGTCAGGAAGGGGGTAAAATCTTCCGGGGCTTAAGTGGTTAACTATACACATCAGCTCTGCAGCCTACTGCACTGATCGAGCGAGAATATGACTCCTGTAAACCGCATTGGCCACACATGGATCGAAATTCAGCTGGGCCCTGCTGAAGCAGCCACATTTTGATCCATGTATGGCCAGTTTAAGGAAGTTACAAGTCTTTCTGCATACATGTCATGGTTTAAGGCTGGCCATACATGGAACTGTTAAACTGAACAGATTTCCCCATCCACACAAGCGAGGTGTGTTGTGGAAGTTTTATTAATATTTATGTGGACATTTCTTTAGGATGTATTTTTAGTTAAATTGCCATTATGTCTCCCAGTGTCAGTTTACCGGTACCTCGTAACTTTAATCACTATGCGAATATTGCTTTAACTGGCATTGAGGAAAGACCTGTTAGTGGAACTCTTCCATTAGATGGAATTGCACGAAACTTGTAGCCTGATTTATGGCAAGGAGAAATCCATTGCATAAATATATATCCGCCATCGAGAGCACCAGTATTCACTGCAGAGATTTGTTTGTGATGTGGAATTCTTATCGTTTTACCAGGATTAATGGCTGGCATCTTTCTATTATATTTGATCCATATGACTGACATAAGACTGCTGCTATTGTCTTTTGCAGATATAATAAAGTCCCATTCACTGGAACAATAGCATGATCAGTATCAAATAGGGTTTATATGAACCATATTTGATAGGATCCACTAACAGGATATGATGAGTTCATGCTTGTGAATTAGCATGGCTGGGTGCATGGGAATCTATGTAGCAGCCATGTTTCTTTGTTCACCTGGCAGTTAGTCTCTGCACTCAGTGATGTTCATACATAAACATTGACTCTTCTTTTCTATTGTACTTTGGAATGTATATATGTCTGGGGGCGTGGCCAGCGCAGGACAGTGATGGACGCCTGATCTCCCGCTCCGCAGACAGACGACTCCATCCAGCGCCATCCACAGCGACACAGACAGGATCCGAGCCTGATTCTCAACCCAGTTGACCGCGGCAAACTGCAGTGATGTCCCACAAGCGAAAGGAGAAAGGGCCGAAGAAACTCACGCTTGCTTCCCCGCGCCTCGGGGAAGCAGCGGGTGCACTACACTGACCTGCCGGAGGACGCCGCCTCGGCTGAACCCCTGCTGTCAGGTACTCTCTCCCCCTTCGCATCTGCTCCCTCCAGCCCTTCCTGCACGAGCCCAGCTAAGTCAAAAATGAGGCTAGACAGCGCTGACAAGGCCCCACAGCCTGGGAGCTCCAGTAACCCTCTACTGCCCATCTCCCTGGGGACATCTCCATTTGCGGCCTTTCCCACGGTAGGCCAAATTATCATGGACACAGCTCTCAAGGAAATGATGTATGCCCTCCATACTTCTCTCCAAGCGAACATTGTGACACTTGCTAACAAATTCTCAGCAGAAGTCCACTCCCTAGGGGACAGGGTACACACTGTAGAATACTCCATATCAGAGATTGTGACCACTGTGAATGATTTGGTAGAGGCACATGAAGAACATGTGGATGAGCGACACTAGATCAAAGCAAAAATCGCAGATCTGGAGGATCGCTCCAGAAGAAATAACCTTAAAATCCGTGGCATTCCTGAAACTGCTACCCGCTGAGCTACACAAATTTGCCACCGACCTTTTCTTGGCTATATTGTCTGGAGCGTCTCCCTTGGAGCTGATGGTTGACCGTATTCACAGGGTCCCAAAGCCCCCTTTCCTCCCTCAGCATGTTCCCCGCGACACATTGCTACATGTGCACTTCTACCAAACTAAGGAATCCATCTTAACCAAAGCTAGATCCCTGGGCACTCTCCCTGACCCCCTACTCAGCTGTGCAAATCTTCGCGGACCTCTCTAAGCATACCCTAGATATGCGCAGACAACTTTCCACCATTACCAAAGCACTGCGCAACCACAACCTGCCGTACAAGTGGAAACACCCTTCCAAGATCTTAGTGGAGAGGAATGGAGAATCATACAGTCACCACGCTTGCAAAGGGCATATCCCTGTTAAATTCTTAGGGCATCATCCCTGATCCGGTTCCCCCCTGGGAGCGAAAAAATCCCCGAGCAGAGTTCCCCCTCAATGGCATTCCCTGCCTCAATGCTCCGCAAGGGACACTTGAAGTCTGGACTCTTGCATCCTATTTTTTTTTTTATCTTTTTTTACCTCTTCATCATTGGGTCCTGTTCTGAATCCAGCCTGTCATCCTGAGGCATTTAGCCCGTTTGGCTACTGAACTGTTCTTACCCCCATTTGGAAACGGCTACACCAGCCCATGGTTTCCACCCGATTTTATGTTCCCTTGTTGTCTTGATTTGTTTTGTCCTCTTTTTCCCCCTTCTGCAGGTGTAACAGATGTTGTGCTCCCAAGCAACGCTATGTCTCCTTCCAGGACCTATTGGAATTTCCTTAAGCTCTCCAGATCCGCCAGCACACTACAGCCGCCCTGGAGCATGCCTAGACGGTCAACAGCTCGTTACTCATTGTTTAAGTTTCCAAAAGACTGCTTATGGTTCCGTGAGTAACGACTTATCGCACACTCCGACACTCACTTATGACAGTTAAAATCTTATCCCTGAACGCCAATGGCCTCAACCATCTGGCCAAGCGAGCTTCGCTGTGGCGCACTGCCATCAAGCACAAAGCAGATGTAGTTTGTGCCCAAGAGACTCATTTTTTGGATCAGCATGCTCCTACCTGCTCCCATAGGGACTACCCTACAGTATTCACATCCTCCTGTTTCAAGAAGAGGAAGGGTGTCCTATTGGCCGTTCACAAAGATCTGGACTTTGATCTAATGTGGTCAGTAACAGACACCAATGGTAGATACCTCATCATTGTCTGTTCTATTAATGGCTTTACAGTGACTTTAGTTTCTGTTTATGCCCCCAACGTCCATCAAATTCGCTTTCTGAATCGAATTATGAAAAAATTTGTGCAGTTCAAAAGGGTCCCCTAGTGCTATGTGGTGACTTTAACCTACCCCCGGATAGAACCGTGGACATTTCAGCCACCACCAAATGTCATCAATCCCTGCAAGGGTTTATCCATAGAAACTACCTCTACGACATTGGTCTCGTTATCTGTGGCAAGACAAAGCGGTCTCGGTGTGCTAAAGGGATCTTACTGAAATCCAGGGAAGCCGGAGGTGCCTCCATGCCTGACATGGAAGATTATTACACAGCCTCCATAATCTCCCAGTTGCGCACTTGGTTCCAGCGAACCCCAGACAGCCTCTGGGGAGCACTGGAAAGAGACCAAACCCCTCAAATGGACCTCTCATCATGGTTATGCAGTAGGAACATAGGGGACAAACTTCCGGAACACATATCGCCGACCATCAGAGCATCGGTCTCGGCTTGGCTACATTTGACACACTCTAGATGGAAACACCTCACTTACCACGATCTCCCTTCCTATGTCCAGCATCCTTCAAGTGGTCCCAGATATGAACCTCAACCGGTGGATACTCCATGGCTGTACCACCTTAGATGCCCTGTATAATCTCAGAGTCCTTAAACCCTTCTCACAGTTAGTGTCGGAATATCACATTCCCACAACGGAATGGTACCGTTCCATCCAAATTAAGTCCTGCCTGACAAAACCCCCAGCTCAGAGCTCCCCTCCCGAAGAAAATTTGGGATTACCTCACATCCACTTTGTCGAAAGCCAAGGGCATATCTACAATTTATCCCGTCCTCGGTGAGAAGAACGTCCTGACCAAGACTGCCCCCCCCCCTACTTAAATGGGAAGGAGATTTGGGCACAGTTTTTTCCCAGCGTCAGTGGTCCCTGGCCCTAACCTCAGATTGTAAAGCCTCCCTGAGTGCTTCTGTCAGGGAATTGCATCTAAAGATATCCTTGAGGTGGTATCTCACACCGCATATCATAGCAAAATTCGATGACAACACCCCCCCAACATGTTGGCGAGAGTGTGGTCAGCAGGGTACCAAACATATACTGTGGGATTGCCCGCCCATACGAGCCCTATGGTCTGAAGCCTTTTTACTCTCAAAAATTACTCAAATACCCCTAGACCCCTCACCAGAGCTAGGTCAGACTTAATCTGACAATAGAAAAAATACTGCTGCAACTCCGCAAAATAGTATTGAATATACTCCTGGCAACAAGTTTAAGCATCACTAGGAAATGGAACACCATCCAACCCCCATCATTGCTAGACATTGTCCGTACCACCCAATTGCACTACACATATGAACTGATTATGTCCCCCTCTAGCGAGCATTACCATAAAGAAAGAAAGAAATGGCACCCCTGGTGTCAATGGTTCAGTTCAAATTTTGATGTATAATCTAAGTTGATCACTAGATGGCGCACTTGTTTTTTCATTAGCTGTTGTGAGTGGTGAAGATGTAGGTATAATGCATTGTACTTTTCACCTGCCGATATTGTAAATGTTACGTGCTATCTGAGCTGATAAGATCTGGAAAGATATTGATGATTGAATTCTTCACAGTTTTACCTGTTACACGTTTTGCAAACCTGCTTGTTGTTTTCCCTTGTTATATGAGAAAAATTACAATAAAAACTATTTGAAATGAATGTATACATGTCTGTGATTGGTTGTCTTGAAGTCACTCCCTTGTAACCCCCTTCCTTTTGTTCACTTGCTGTAAATAAACCTAGCGCTGCTCTGGAGGGCTCAGAGACTTTCACACACACACTCACTCAGACACAGAGAGACCCTTCAGATGGCATCGATATGACCCAACGTGACGGTTCCTTTGTCGCCGAGTGCGATGGGCTAACCTTATACAAAAGAGCTGTACATTGTACTTTTCAATACAAGGGATTAATGGCGTTTGGCACATATTAATATCCACAAGTGCGCTTTTCATTGCAGCAAATTTCAATGCTCCAATCATTTCCACAACAGGTGGAAAGAGACATCCTTCCAATTGTTGTAATATATTTGACAGTGGGGAGACTCCTCCGCTGTCAGAATACACTAAGCAGTGCTTATTGAAAGGAACAAGCTGGCTCGAGAGAAGTCTATCATCAGATCTACATTTCTGGAATGGGAACAGCCATAGATTAATTGAAAATGCGGCCCAGTCCCTGTTGAACTGCTTGAATCGTGATCCATCTATAGCCAGTTTTAGTTTCTCTAGAAAATCAGCAGTCTCCAGTAGAAGAAAAAGGAAGAAGCCTTGACACATCAAATTATAGCCAACCAAAAAAAGAACATGCATTTCTTTGTTGGCATTTAAACATTTTCATGCACAATAAGACAGCATTTTAGTCTTAGATTCTTAGATGGTCAAGTTACAGAAGTAATATTGAGCAAGCAACTCTTGGTTAACTACTTCAGTACAAGGCACTTTCACCCCCTTCCTGCCCAGACCAATTTTCAGCTTTAAGCGCTCTCACACTTTGAATGGTAATTACTCAGTCATGCAACGCTGTACCCAAATGTTTCTTTTTTTTTCACACAAATCGAGCTTTCTTTTGGTGGTATTTAATCACCACTGAGTAATTTATTTATTTTTGCGATACAAGCGAAAATTTTGAAAAAAAAAAAAACATTTTGTTTTACTTTCTATTATAACATTTTGCAAATAAGTATTTTTTTTTTTCATAAATTTGGGCCAAAATTTATACTACTATATATCTTTGGTAAAAAAATAACCCAAATTAGTGGATATTATTTAGTCTGTGTGAAAGTTAGAGTCTACAAGCTATTGTGCCAATCATGGATAATTGATCATGCCTAATCACACCTGATGTACCGTCGGCCTATCGCATTTATTGAGGCCCTGAAATGTCAGGACAGTACAAATAACCCCCAAATTACCCCTTTTTGGAAAGTAGACATTCCAGGGTATTTAGTAAGAGGCATGGTGAGTTTTTTGAAGTTGTAATATTTTCCCACAATTCTTGGGAAAATACTTTATTTTTACACAAGATTGTCACAACAACAAGTTATTTCTCACACACAGTATATGTATACTTGCATTTACACCCCGAAATACATTCTGCTACTCCTCCTGAATATGGCAATACCAAGAGTGAGGCTTTTAAACAGCCTGGCCACATACAGAGTCCTAACATGCAAGGGGCACTGTCAGGTGTTCTAGGAGCATAAATTACACACATAATTTTATAAGTTTCACACATAATATCCTAACGACCTAACACACTTTTGAAGGCCCTGGAGCACCAGGACAATCTAATTACCCACATGACCCCATTTTGAAAAGAAAACACCCCAATGTATATTCTATGAGGCATGAGTCTTTTGAACATGTCATTTTTTTACACAAGTTTTTGGAAAAATGTGGAAAGAAAATTAAAACGTATTTTTTTTTTTACACAAAGTTGTAAATTTATAAGATATTCCTAACACACAGCATGTACATAGCAAACATTACACCCCAAAATACATTCTGTTACTCCTCTGGAGTATGGCAATACCACATGTGTGAGACTTTTACACAGCCTGGCGACATACAGAGGCCCAACATCCAAGTAGCACCTTCAGGCGTTCTAGGAGCATTACACATCTAATTTCATTACAACCCACACTTTTGAAGGCCCTGGAGCACCAGTGAGTAAAAAAAAAATACACAAAGTTTGGGATGTCCCCATAAAAGAAAGAGGGGAAATATTCCAATGGGGACACTAGTTCTGGGGACCTTGTCATCCCCAAGGATATCCCTCAATCTGCAGGGATTTCTTCTCACTTCTTGTTTGGCTATCGGACAGGAAGTGATGGAAAATCTCGGCAATGGGACAGATGGCAAAAAATATCTGACATAGTTTATAACCCCCCCCCCCCCTTACTCTATACAAAATAAATTTTGCTTGTAGTTCTACTTTAAGTGGCTTTTTCTAGGAAGGGCACTTCCCTTTAACAGGAGAGCTCCATTTGCTTCAACCTTAACCACTTTACCTCCGCTCACATGGAGGTTACTGCGGCACTTTGCCATGATCCCGTCCAGCGACGTAGACCTACGTCGGGCGGGTTCACGGCTCCCAGAGCGCGCTCCCGCGCGCCGCGGGAGCCGATTCCGATCGGATTCATTTGGGAACCGATCAGTCACCAGATACTGACCAATGATTTTTGGTCAGTGTCTGGCGATCGGTCCCAGCCAATGGAAATCTGTCCTGTCTGTGTAATGTAAACACAGGCAGGGGAAGTGATGTCACTGTCCCTCCTGGAGTCCTTTCGGTTCCAGGAGAAGACAGACATCAAAAATGCGAGTTTCCACCAACACTACACTGACACACCTCACATAGGCACATTTAACCCCTTGATCACCTCTGATCACCCCCCTGATCACCCCCAAACCCCTCACAGTGAACACTATACACAGTGGTATACAGACATTTTACTGATCACAGTATAAGTGTCACTTGTGAGCGTAGTTTGCGCTTGCGCTAGGCCCAAATAGGGTTAGGGCACCCGACACCTATCCCCTAATAAAGTTTTAACCCCTTGATCACCCACAGTTAACCCCTTTACACCCTATTACTCTGTGCACTAAATAACAGTATATAGGTAAATACTGATCACTGTATTTAGTGTCACTAGTGACCCTAATTTGCGCTTGCGCTAAGCCCAGATAGGGTTAGGGCACCCGCCACCTATCCCGTAATAAACTTTTAACCCCTTGATCTTCCCCAGTTAACCCCTTCACTCTCTATAACACAGTGCACTAATATATACAGTATATCAGATAACTACTGATCACTGTATTTAGTGTCACTTGTGATCCTAATTTGCGCTTGCGCTAGGCCCGAATAGGTTTAGGCCACCCCCCATCCATCCCTTATAAAGGTTTTACCCCTTGATCTCCCGCAATTAACCCCTTCACTCCCTATTACACAGTGCACTAATATATATATACAGTATATCAGATAACTACTGATCACTGTATTTAGTGTCACTTGTGACCCTAATTTGCGCTTGCGCTAGGCCCGAATAGGTTTAGGCCACCCGCCATCTATCCCCTATAAAGGTTTAACCCCTTGATCTCCCCCAGTTTAACCCCTTCACTTCCCTGTCACAGTGTTCACTATATACAGTGATTACCGATCACTGTATTAGTGTCACGGGTGACAACTTAGGCTAGCTAGTTAGCGTCAGGGTCCCACTACACCACCGTTACTTAGCGTCAGTAAGAGTCAAGTACACTAACACACATACACCTCCGTTACTAGTATAGTGTTTGAACAGATCAATATCTGATCTGATCAGAACTATACTAGCGTCCTCATAATTTAGTGTTCCAAAAACGCACAATCAGCACTGATTCCTGCTAGCACCTGCGTTTAGCCCCCCTGCCCAGGCAAGTGTAGTAATCAATAGATTACTGACACTTCCAAAAAACACAAATTACACAAAACCGCTGCTTTAGCAGAGTCAGGCCTGATCTCTGTTAGCACTAGCAGTTTTTTTTTGTAGCGACCAAATAGTTCTCGACAACCAGGTGCTTTTATTACCTAGTAGTCACACTACTGTACCGGTAAATTTAGTTACTAAAATGACAAAACGTTGGTACAGTGGTGAAGAGTTATATAGTATAATGACCATGTCAAGTGAGAGCGATGGGGAAGCCTCACTGGCAGAATCAGGGTCAGTATACGAACCAGATGACAGCAGCGGCTCCCTGACAGATAGCTCCGACAGAGGGGTCCCTGCTAAGGTCAGGCGTACCCGACCCCATTCTGGAGTTGCTGACTTGCAAGAACCTTAAGAGCCCTGAGGAAGAGGCTGGGCCTCGAAACGCGTCAGCCGTCATCTCATCAGTTATGAACGATTGTATGGACTACACCTGGACGTTTGAGCAATTGAGCTTGATATGACTTACTTTATCTACGTCTGAGTAGCCATTTTTTAATGTTCCTTTAATAAAGCCTTCAATTGAGGATAATGCGATAGGTCGGTGCGCCCTGTTTTGTTTCTTTGCTTTCAGTACCAGTGGACTACCCCAGTCCGATATGGGCAGCAAGACCTAAGCCATCTGAGAAGCCAGTTGTGAGTCCCGTGAGGAGTGTGGTCGAGGGGTTTGGATACCAAGCGCAGGAGGAGGGTGGTCACACCTTATTGTTTTTTGGAGCACTGCAGTATCACCTGGTGACGTGGCGAGTCACCTAAGTGCAGTTGAAGCTGGTGCGGTGGCTAGCACGAGTCGTGGCCCGCAGCCATCGCGTATCCGAAGACAGGCCTGTAGAGCCCATAGTGTCCTCCCTGAAGCGCTGGAATATCCTAATTGGCAGCCCACAAATTCCACAGCGCCAGTACTTCCCCCATTCACCACCCAACCCAAGTGGATTGTCCAGGGCTCGATACGAACAAATATTTTTGTTCATGCATTTCAACGACAATGAACTCTGTCTTCCTCGGGGAGACCCTGAATATGATCGGCTCCACAAAATTCGGCCCCTCGTAGACCACTTCAATCAGCGGTTCGCAGCCTTGTTTACCCCCCAACAATATGTCTGCGTTGACGAGTCCCTGATTAAGTTTACTGGCCGCCTTGCTATCAAACAGTACCTCCCCAGCAAGCGTGCCAGATACGGGGTCAAGTTTTAGAAGCTTTGTGACAGGGCCACAGGCTATACAGTTAATTTCCGTGTCTACGAGGGAAAAGACAGCACTGTGGAGCCCCCCCGACTGCCCAGACTACATAGGGAGCAGCGGCAAGATAGTTTGGGACTTGGTGTCACCCTTATTCGGAAAGGGGTACCACTTGTACGTGGACAATTTCTATTCAAGCGTGCCACTTTTTAGACACCGCTTTCAATTGCAAATTGGCGCTTGTGGCACCGTGCGATCTAATCGCTGGGGCTTCCCCCAACGGCTAGTAAATGCCCCACTGAGCTCGGGGGAGAGAGCCTGCTTGAGGTGCGAGGAATTGCTTGCAGTGAAGTGGAGGGACAAACGAAACGTTTACGTGCTGTCCTCCATTCACCCAGACACGGCAGTCTAAATTTCTACGGTCACTGGTGTTGAGAAGCCCCTCTGTGTCCACGACTATAACCGTAAAATGGGAGGGGTGGACTTCAACGACCAGATGATGGGACCGTACCTAATTGCCCGTAAGGCCAGACGCTGGTACAAAAAAGTGTCTGTATACCTATTTCAGTTGGCTCTTTACAACGCTTTTGTCTTATACAAAGCGTCTGCCGGAACATTATCCTTCTTTCAATTCCAAGAAGAGATAATCAGAGCCCTTCTGTATCCAGATGGTGCTCCTGCCCCAATTCACCAACCAGATGCAGTGAGCCGGCTGCATGAGAGGCATTTTCCGGAATTCCTCCCGAGTACCCGTACCCAACGATACCCCCAAAAAAGATGCCGTGTCTGCAGCAAGCGCGGATTTAGGCGTGACACCCGGAATTATTGTCCCGACTGTCCTGACCAACCTGGTCTTTGCCACGGTGACTGTTTCCATCGCTACCACACACTACTGGATTATTAGCGTAGGGTACAGCACGGCACAGTTTAGGGCACATTTACACAGGGTCTCAAAAGATGTTCGATGGCTATCGTCATTTTGAGAGACCCGAACCTGGAACTCGACATTTGAAGAAAAAAAAAAATACATAAAAGCTAAAAATAGTGGTTGTCTCAGTAATTTTTTTATGTTCTTCTACACTTCCTACTGTACTTTTAATGTCCTTTGTTTTTCATTCTTTTGTGACCTGTTTCTCTTGCAGGTAGTCGGCTACCACGCATTGATTTTATATATTCTGACACAAACAGTGTTTGCGCTCAGCATATATGGATACCTTTGCTGATAGCAGCTGTGGTGATTTTCTGATTTTAGCACTGCAGTTAAAATCCTATTTTGGTATATGTGGATAGTGTCGTGTATACCCATCAAATTCAGTGGGTGGTTGTTTGGGCGGTTAATGATGAGTAATACTACGCATTATTCCTGTGCTGATTTCTGATAGGTTCTCTTTTTTTTTGTTGAGCCCACAGGCTGCATGAAAAAAAAAAAAAAAAAAAACCTATATGCCAAACAAGGACCAGCAATGTACTGGTACTGGAGTGGTTATACCAGGATGATGCCTGCAGATTTAGGCATCATCTTGGTATCGTTTTTTACAGCTAGCGGTTGGCTTACATGTAAAAGCAATCCTAGCGGATAATTGTCCGCTAGACTGCTTTTACATGCAGTGGGAGGGGACTCCCCCCCCCCCCCCTCCTGCCGCCTTCCGCTGCCTTCCACGGTTTTTCTCGGGCTCTCCTGTCCCACCAGTTAACCAGAGAGTGCAGCCGGTGGTTCAATTATCTAACCATAGAGCTGATTGGAGATGAGAATGGCTCCAATCATCTCTATGGCCTAAGATACCGGAAGCTACGAGCATTTCATGAGTTCTGTTTCGCCAGAAAAACAGCGCCATTGGGAAATTGGGAAAGTATTTTATCACACCAATTTTGGTATGGTCAGAGGCGTTAAGGTCAGAGGAAAGATCTAGAGTCTAGAAGACCCCAATTTTTTTTTAAAAAAAAGAGTCACTACAGATTGCTATCATAGGGGAAATTTAAATTCACTGTGATAACAATAAAAATGATTAAAGAAAAAAAAATGAAAGAAAAGGTGTCAAAATAACATAAAGCAAATTAAAAAAAAAAAAAAAATCAAGCCCCCCTGTCCCCCCGTGCTTGCGCGCAAATGCGCACACGAGCGTTGGTCTAGTGTCATATGTAAACCGCAATTGCAGCATGCATGTGAGGTATCGCCGCGAACGCCAGGTTGAGGGCAGTAATTCTTGCAGTAGACCTCCTCTGTAAGTCCAAAGTGGTAACCTGTAAAGACTTTTAAAGGCTTTTAAAACCGTACGTAGTTTGTTGCTGCGGCACGGGCGTGTGCAATTTTTAAAGCATGTCATGTTAGGTGTCTATGAACTCGGCATAAGATCATCTTTTAAATTTTACCAAACAATTTGGAATTATATAGTTTAGTTCTGCATTAAATATAAAAAAAGCGTTTTTTTTACGCAAAAATTGCGTTTGGAAAATGTGTGCGCAAATACCGTGTGACAAAAAATTGCAACATCCACCATTTTGTTCTGTAGGGCCTCTGCTTTAAAAAAAATATATAACGTTTGGGGGTTCAAAGTAATTTTTTTGTGAAAAAAAAATATTTTTTCATGTAAACAAAAACTCACAGAAAAGGCTTGGTTTTCAAGTGGTTAGAAGAGTGGGTGATGTGTTGCTAAAATTGAGCATAAAATGCCAGGACTGTTCAAACACCCCCCAAATGACCCCTTTTTGGAAAGTAGACACCCAAAGCTATTTGCTGAGAGGCATATTGAGTCCATGGAGTATTTTATATTTTTCAGGAAAATGACAATTTGTTTTTTTTTTTTGGTTTTTTTTTTACACAAAGTTGTCACTAAATAATATATTGCTCACGCATGCCATGGGTATATGTGAAATGACACCCCAAAATACATTCTGCTGCTTCTCCTGAGTACAGGGATACCCCATGTGTGAGACTTTTTGGCCGCGTACAGGACCCGGAAAACCAATCCGCACCTTCTTGCTTTCTAAGGGCGTAAATTGTTGATCTCACTCCTTACTACCTATCACACTTTTGAAGGCCATGAAATGCCAAGATGGCACAAAACCCCCACAAATGACCCCATTTTGCAAAGTAGACACTCCAAGCTATTAGCTGAGAGGCATGATGAGTCCATGGAATAGTTTATATTTTGCCACAAGTTTCAGGAAAATTATTATTTATTTTTTTTTTTACACAAAGTTGTCAGTAAATGATATAATGCTCACACATGCCATGGGTATATGTGAAATGACACCCCAAAATACATTCTGCTGCTTCTCCAGAGTACAAGGATACCCCATGTTTGAGACTTTTTTGCAGTCTAGCCGCGTACAGGACCCGGAAAACCACTCCCCACCTTCAGGCTTTCTAAGGGCGTAAATTGTTGATCTCACTCCTTACTACCCATCACAATTTTGAAGGCCATGAAATGCCAAGATGGCACAAAACCCCCCCAAATGACCCCATTTTGCAAAGTAGACACTCCAATCTATTTGCTGAGAGGCATGGTGAGTATTTTGCATCTCTCATTTTTTTTGGAAAATGAAGAAAAAACAGGAAAATGCATTTTTTTTCCTCTTTTTTCAATTTCCAAAACTTTGTGACAAAAAGTGAGATCTGCAAAACACTCAACATGCCCCTCTGCAAATAGCTTAGGGTGTCTACTTTCCGAAAAGGGGTCACTTGGGGGGGGGGTTGTGCTGTCTTGGCATTTCATGGCCTTCAAAACTGTGATAGGTAGTCAGGAGTGAAATCAACAATTTACGCCCTTGGAAAGCCTGAAAGTGGTGATTGATTTTCGGGGGCATGTACTCGGCTAGACTGCAAAAAAGTCTCACACATGTGGTAACCCTGTACTCAGGAGAAGCAGCAGAATGTATTTTGGGGTGTCATTTCACATATACCCATGGCATGTGTGAGCAATACATCATTTAGTGACAACTTTGTGTAAAAAAACAAAAAATAATAATAATAATAATAATAATAATAATAATAATAATAATAATAATATAATTCCCGGAACTTGTGGCAAAATAGAAAATATTCCATGGACTCACCATGCCTCTCAGCAAATAGCTTGGGGTGTCTACTTTGCAAAATGGGGTCATTTGGGGGTGTTTTGTGCTATCTTGAAATTTCAGGGCCTCCGAAACTGTGATGGGTAATGAGGAGTAAAATCAAAAATTTACGCCATTAGAAAACCTAAAGATGGAGATTGATTTTCGGGGTCCCGTACACAGCTAGGCTCCCAAAAAGTCTCACATATGTGGTATCCCTGTACTCAGGAGAAGCAGAAGAATATATTTTGGGGTGTAATTACACATATACCCATGGCATGTGTGAGAAATGTATCTTTTAGTGACAACTTTTTTTTTTTAGTCATTTTTCAAACACCTGTGACAAAAAAATTAAATATTCAATGAGCTCAACATGCCTCTCAGAACATTCCTTAGGATGTCTACTTTCCAAAAAGTGGTAATTTGGGGGGGTCTTGTACCGCCCTGCCATTTTAGCACTTCATGAATTGAGATAGGCAGTCAGAAATTAAAGCTGCGTAAAATTTCAGTATTTACACCATAGTTTGTAGACGCTATAACTTTTGCGCAAACCAATAAAAATACGCTCATTGAATTTTTTTTTGTCAAAGACATGTAGCTAAATATATTTTGGCCAAAAAAAATGACATAAATTGAGTATATTGGATATTTTTTAAAAGACAACTTTGAAAATGTCATTTTTTTGCAAACTTTTCGCTCTTTTTTTATTAATATCGCAAAAAATAAAAAGCACAGAGGTGATCAAATACCACCAAAAGAAAGCTCTGTTTGTGGGGAAAAAAGGACATAAATTTAGTTTGGGTACAACATTGCATGACCGCACAATTGTCAGTTAAAGTCGCACAGTGCCGAAGCACAAAAAGTGGCCTGGACGTAAGACAGCAAAATCCTCCGGTGGTAAAGTGGTTAAACAATAACACAGGGGAACAAATACAATCCCATTTTAAGTGGGCTCCAGCACGAATTGACCCACACCCGTCATGTGACCACCCAAGCTCCCCATGCAAAGTTAAACAACTGCAAATAGAGGAGAGAGGAAGGAGCTCCGAGAATCTTCACCAGTGCAGAGCAGCCCCCCAGCTGTAGCGGACTTCAGCAGCAGGCTTCCATCACCCTGACTCCCAGAGAGGAAGTCACAATAAACCACACACAAAAAAGCCCAATAGTAAGGATAACCGAAAGGCACCAATGTACCCCCCTTACCTGGGCCTGGCTAGTGCATGAGATTAGGCACCTGCTTCCGCCGTAGCAGCCAGCAGTTTCTGCTTTTTCCATGTTGCACAGTGCAGCAGAATTCTGAGAATGTGGAGTGGCCAGGACCTGGAATTCACATGTGGCAAGCCTCCACCACTATAGCGGCTTCCCTGCACTGAAGGAACCACCTCGTAAGTCCTGGGCTGCATGACACCAGCCCAAATAACTCCATGCAGCTTTGGGCACACAGGCACAGACAACCCGGCTGGCCATTGCTCCCCTGGGCTGGTGAGGGAAAAAAAGGCACTGCAACACCCCCATCATCCAACAGGAGGGAGGTGCTGGGATGGTCAGAAGATCAGAAAAAACCCTGGGTAAGACCCCCCCCCCCACCACGGAGAGAGCATAGTCCCCACTACAAAAGTTGCCTGTAATGGCTCCATACTGGAGGAAACAGCATAACTGAGGGCATGGTGGAAGAGGTAGAACTTTAAAGCGTACAGCAGAAACCTTTTTGTTTTTAAATGATTATATATGTAGCAATATTTCCAGGCATTGGGCCTGATGTGGGTCTGCCATGGTTACCGTTAACACCAACAGCACATTTAAGCTGATTGCTCAAGTGTGAGATCTGAGACAATGACCAGTCCGGCGTCTTTGGTGGTTGTTTATTTTATATGGGGATGGGAGAAGGGAATGAGTGGGATACTCCTCTGGCTCAACTAGGTACAAATTGGGACATTTGAAGAAAACTTACCGTTAATGTACCGGTAGCGGCCTTTCTATTAACCCTTCCAGGAAGGCCTACATATGAGAGATTGTGGCTCCACCCTACAGGAAACAACTAATTTGCAGCTGTTAAAAAGGTCCCACCCATCTTTGAGCTTCAGTAATAGAAAAGTAACTTTCCAACCAAACTTTCAAGGGACACAGTTATTCAATAACATACAGTATATATATATATATATATATATATATATATATATATATACACACACACATTTAACTCACCACCACCTCTGGGCGGGAAGTAGGCCGGCCGTCCTGGAAGGGTTAATAGAAAGGCCGTTACCGGTACACTAACGGTAAGTTTTCTCATTTCACCCTTCCAGGACGGCCTACATATGAGAGGATGATAAAGGAATACATACTGGCCTACCTTAGGGCCGGACCACTGCCTGTAAAACCTTTCTGCCAAAGGCAAGGACTTGTTGAGACAGTACTTCCACATGATAGTGCTTTAGGAAGGTATCTTGACTGGACCAGGTGGCTGCATGGCGGATCTGTTCCCAGGATGCTCCGGCTCCTTCGGCCCAGGATGTTGCCATGCCCCTTGTGGAATGTGCCTTTAGATTTGCTGGTGTGGGGATACCCGACACCTTAAAAGACATACTAACGGCTTGCTTAATCCACCTAGAGATCGAGGGTTTTGATGCTTGCAATCCCTTTCTTGGTCCAGAATGTAGAACCAACAGGTGACTAGACCTTCTAAATCCTTTGGTTCTTTCCAAATAGGTGAGAAGACACCTTTTTATATCCAGGCAATGGAATTTTCATTCCTTTGCACACCTAGGCTTTTCACAAAATGATGGCAGGACCATCTCTTGTTTTCTGTGAAAAGAGGAAACTACTTTGGGTAGGTACAGGGGATCTGGTCTAAGAATCACTCTGTCTTAGAGAATTAGCATAAAAGGCTCCTTTATGGACAAACTTTGTAAATCTCCCACTCTTCTGGCTGTGGTAATTGCTAACAGAAAAGTTAACTTAATTGACAAAATATTCAGATTAACCTTAACCAAAGGTTCAAAGGGTTCACTAGATAACGTCTCTAGTACTTGAGTTAAGTTCCATACTGGAACATTAGCCCTATTAATCGGGGTCGCTCTTCCCCGAGCTAACAAAAATCTTTTAACGGCTCCAGACTTTTATCTAAGAAAACAGAAAGTGCCGCTACCTGTACTCTAAGGGTGTTAACTGCCACCCCCTTATCTACCCCATCCTGTAAAAATTCCAGGATAATGGGGATCGAGGCAGAGGAATAATTCTTCTGACTCTGCCAAGTACAGAATTTTTTCCAAATTTTGGAATACATTTTCCTAGTAACTTGTTTTCTACTTAGGAGGGTATCAATGACCTTATCCCTTTAGGATTTGGCGCTCACTACCCAGGCTGTTAACTGAAAAAAACTGTGGTCTGGGGTGAGTAAGAGGCCCTTGTAGTAACAGATCCGGAACCTCTGGTAGTTTCCAAGGAGCTGTCACTGATCGGGATACCAGAGTCGCGAACCACGTTCTCTTTGGCCACCAAGGGGCAATCAAGATGAGACGTAGTTGCGGCCATCCACTGAGTCTCTGTAGAACTCTTGGAATCAGATTTTGAGGAGGAAAAGCATAGGCTAGCCTGAAGTGCCATGGCTGTGCTAGAGCATCCAAGCCCAACATATCCTTTTTTTGTGTCAGGGAGAAGAACCGGCTTACTTTTTTGTTCTGCCAAGGGGCAAACATATCCACTTTCGGCTGACCAAACTTTTGAACTAAAAGTTGAAATATTCTGGGATTCAGTTGCCATTCTGTCTGCTTGATGGAATGGCGACTAAGGAAGTTCACTTCCCAGTTGTCCTTCCCTTTTATATGCACTGCCGATAGAGAAATAACTCTTTTCTGCCCAACCCAGTGTCTCCTGAGCTAACTTTAACAGGGTGTTCGATCTGGTCCCCCTTGATGATTCAAGTAAGCTACTGTTGTAGCATTGTCTGAATGGATTTGGACTTCTTTCCCTGAAATGTCCTTTTCGAATGCTCTTATTGCTTCTTCCACCGCTTTCAGCTCTCTGTAGTTGGATGAGGCCTGACTTATCTGTATATCCCAGGTGCCCTGGGCATGAGCTCATTCAAGATGAGCTCCCCACCCCTCGGAACTTGCATCCGTGGTGATCTTTCGGGGTTGCTCTTGACCCCAGAGTCGCCCCCTTCCCTCAGATTTTTGAGAGCTGTCCACCATTTTAGGGATATTACTTGCGGGGAGAGCGTAATTTTTTCGTCTAGGGACTCTTGTTTCTTGTTCCAAGAGAGCAGGTGGAAAAATTGGAGGTGTCATGAGTGCAATTTGGCCCACTCTACAGCTGGGATACAAGCTGTCATCAGACCCAAAATCCTCATGATCTGTCACCAGGAACACAGAGGATGAGAACAGACATTTTCCACCGCCGAGACCACTTTTTCCACCTTTTCCTCTGGAATCTATCTATCTTGTACCCCAGATAGACTTGAACCTGTGCTGGCTCTATTGAGGATTTCTCCACATTCAGCCACCCTACCGTCTGTAGGACTGACATCACTTTTTGGGTGTCTGCCGTGGCCTGTTTTGCTGATCTTGCAAAGATCAACATATCGTCCAGATAAGGGATCAAACTTAGGCCCTGAAGATGAAGATGGCCTACTACTTCTGCCAAGATCTTCGTAAAGATCCTTGGACTGGCTGCCAAGCCAAAGGGAAGAGCTTTGAACTGCCAGTGTGCAGTTCCTTCTTCCGTCACTACTGTGAATCTGAGGAATGCTTGATGTTCCGGACAAATTGGGACATGCAGGTAAGCATCCCTTAGATCCAGTGTGGTCATAAAGAGATGTTCTGAAACAGATTTTTTCTGACCGCATAAATGTTCTCCATAGAGAACTTCTTGTATATTAGAAATTTGTTTAATTTTTGAGGTTTACGACTAGCCGGAGGGCTTTGGTACCACAAATATGTGGGAGTAAAAGCCTTGGAATACCTGACTTAATGGTACAGGTGTAATCACCCTCTGTTATGCTAACTCTTGAATACTTTCTAGCAGTGCTTTCTTCTTTTGTTTTACTCTTGAGGGATATGTCATTGTTATTTCTGTCACTGGCTGAGAGGAAAACTCCAGTCGGTAACCTTCCCGGATGATCTGGAGAATATAGGGGCTGGTTGAGATGTTTTCCCATTGGGAAATGAAATGGGCTAACCTGCCCCCTACCCCGACGCTGGCGTCACTTGGTCTCTTTAGGATTGGGTCCAGGTTTAAGGAACAGCAAGTTTGCTCCTTGTTTTCCCTTTGCCGGACCACCTCTCCTGGTTTGCCCCCTGAAAGGCCTTTGTTGGTTTCTGTCTTGGACGTTCCGAAAGGAATACCTCCCCAACTTGTCCTTCCTCTTAGTAGGGAATTTTTTCCCCCTTCTCTGAGGATCTGGATAAAACATCATCCAGCCCAGAGCCAAACAAAAAAGACCCTTCAAAAGGTAATGCGCAAAGTCTCAGCTTGGAAGATATATCTCCTTCCCATGCTTTGACCCAAACTGTCCTAGCAGAATTCATCAGTGCTGCTGTTCTTGCAGAGGCTAGTATTGACTACTGCTGAGTCTGCTAAGACACCGCTTTCCCAATCACAGATAGGGAATCTAGTAAGTCTTGTGATCCCTCCATTGTAGAGATATGTTTGACAATTCCTTGATCCACAAATCTACATTTCTGGCCATACAGGTATCTGCTAGAGCTGTAGTCATATTATATGAGTTAGAAGCCAAAGCCTTTTTTAGTAAGGATTCCATCTTGAGTTCCATGACACCTTTAATGTGACCAGCATTTTCAAAGGACAAATCTGACCTCTTTGATAGCTGGGCCAGAGGAGCATCTAGTTTAGGGCTTTTTTTAAACTCCTCCAATTCCTGTTCCTCAAAAGGATACCTTCTTTTCCAGTTTTTTGGTCTGGATAAGGCATTCATAGGAAATTTCCATTCCTGGTCAATCATGTCCTTTAAAGACTGGTGGATGGGAATTGCTCTGTACTGGGCTCTTCCCAAGCCCTGTACACTTTATCCTTAATGGAAGACTCTTTGACCGGAGTTGGGATCCCTTCAGTGGCATGCACCACTTTAAGGAGACCCTCCATACACTCTAAAGGAAAGAGACTCTTGTTTCTTTTGAAACTATCCATTTCCTTCTCATTGTCACTGTTTGACTCCTTGTCTGAACTGGATGGGGATCTAATGTGACTGGTGCCTTCCCCCAGTGCCATCTTAAGAGCCTTATAGGCCCCTGGGCAATGCAGTTCACTGGGGCCCCCTGCCTACACAATCACCCACCAGAATATACTACAAGAGAGTACAACTACCTGGAGTATATACCTTACTATATACATATTACAGGGAACACTATATTCTACAAGAGACTCTTGTAGTATATAGGATTCCCTGTAATATGTATATAGTAAGGTATATCCTCCAGGTAGTAGTTGTACTCTCTTGTAGTATATAGCGTTCCCTGTAATATGTATATAGTTTAGGATCCTAGATTTTTAGATGCAGACAGGTGTAGTCGTGAAAAAAGGTGTATGGTCAAAGAGGTTCATACTCTAAGATTGATGCAGACACATACAGTCAGAGACATATGCAGCCACAGAGATGTGGCATCTTGCATTCTGGATGCAGACAGATGCATGTAATAAAGGAAGAGGGGGGGACAAGGAGGGGATATATCCTACATCCTACAGAGGAGGGGGGAGATGGCTTTTCTGATCAATGCATCAGAATTGTCAAGACAAAGACAGTAGTCAAACAGCAGTAAGCCAGAATCGCTCACCAGTGCACAATGTACTTGCTGCTTTAGAAAGGACAGTGGGCATAGTGTACAGACACCAGTATATATAGCATCCGGGCCATAGGATGTCTGTATAAGGCAGTGTATATGTGCTAGGCGTACATTAAGAGGACTTTTGATTCCCACCTAAAGAGGCTAATATCTGAGTGTAAGGGGGGTGGGGAGACCACCTCCCAGCATATATACATATCTAATAGGTCCAGTACCTTTCTTGGATGCTGAGCAGATTATAGGTCTCAGGGGGCCACGCTTAAGGGTAGATCCCCCAGTTGTCAGCATGTTGCAGTGTACTACAGGGTGGAACGCACGCTATCCACTTCGAAAGCATGTGTGCGTTCCACCTCTATCTCATTGTGGCCTATCGCTGTATGTGCTTCGTAACCGGCCCCTCCATGTAGGCGGGGCTGGTGCTCACTGGTTCTCTGTGTGTGTGTGTGTGAAGACACACACAGAGGCGCGGAACGTATCTCCTGCGTTTCAACTGTTCTTCCTGTCAGAGGAGCGTTGCGATCTGCCCGCCCAAGACCAAGAGGAATGCAGGAACAGCGTCTGCCTGCTGCTCGTGAATGCGTTCCTGGAGAAAGTCAATTAGCCGTGGCAGCCTTACCTTTACAACGGCTGCTCAGCTGCACAGATGGGAGGAGGTGGGTGGAGGCGGAGCCAGTCGGGACTCGGGTCGAGACGAAGGGAGGAGAGGAGGACGAGCCGACGAGGAGGAGGATCCTCCTCTGAGTCCTCCGCTGCGGCGCCGTGCATCCTGGGTCTGCACTGCTAACGTCACTGGTTGCTAGATGCCAGTCGGGCTGGCCTTAGCAACCAGTGTGTACTGCAGTGCAGACTCAAGCCACGGCCGCCGCAATAAGCAATAAGGGGGGGGCCCGGGCAGGCGGACAACACAACGGGGGCCCTAGACCACCAGGGACATGCCACCATCCATGTGGGGCCCCTTGGCAAGTGGGGCCCCCGGGCAACCGCCGGGCATGCCCAGTGGAAAAGACGGCCCTGCCTTCCCCTGGATCCTCCTCCTCCCTAACTTGTGATGAGGGAATGGGTTGGGATCCTGACAAGAGAGAAGAGGGTCCTCTTGACCACACACTATCCTGGGAGGATAAACTATCCCTTGATATTTCCTCTGTCTGTGTTGGGGTCTGAGTGATAGCTGCTGCAGTCCTAAATGACTGAATAGTAGCCAACATCTCATCCTGCATTGATTTAAGGAAACCTTTCATTAAAACAGATGCTTCTTGCCCTGCCAATTTATTAATACATGTATGGCACAATGGCTTTAAGTAAGACCTCGACAACTTATTCCCACAGTTACCACACTTTCTAGTCATGTTAGTGCTGGTGTTAGATGGGGGTCTGGTCTGGCAGGGGCCTCCTGTGTAGCTGGAAGACCTGTGCATAGACACAAGAAGAGAAAACATTTGTTTGCAACAGACATATTTAGTCTAACACTGCGGCTGCTCAATCAGGAAAGAAAAAGGCATGACTGTGTCGTGGCATACCTATCTCGCATTTTCTGGATACCTTATTGGCCTTTACAGGATGCCTTGACTGGCATTTAGAATGGTTATCTTAAACAAAATGTCTTTTGAGTTAATCTCATTTTACTTTGATTTCTTTACATGTGTCACTGAGCTTGCAAAGGCTAAGAATATATCAGATGACCGAAACAGTGGAAATTCCCTATCTCTCAGAATATCAACTCTGTCTGGACAGCTGACCACAAAGCCAATAATATCTTCTAAAAAGCCCCTTTGGAACTTTTATTGTGCGTCACCAAGAAATTTTCCCTGATGACAGAGAATCACGATCTAGATTGACATAATGCTTACTATAATTAGTTGTTAACTTTGATTGGACAAAAGATGTTAATAACAACCCATTTCTTGTACGTCAGATTGTAATGACAAACCCATTTCTGAGTATATTTAAACTCCAGAAATGCTGTAATAAATCAGGTCACTATGATTCAGCCATCTTGAGTCTTGTCTGATCTCATTATATATATAGCTATATATTGTCTGATTTGGTATCACTGACTAACAGGTAACAGGTATTTTGTACCTGAGAAAAATTCCACAACAACTGTCTCCTATAGACAGCAGTCGGCCCCGCCACCGCTGTAGTCACTTACCCGTTTTTTCTGAGTTGCCTGCAGCCACGTGCACTGCCGCTTTCTCCTCTGTGGGAAGTGCGGTCGTTCGAGTCTCTTTGGGGTGTTTCAGCCCCTTCGTAGCTGGAGACTCTGCCATGAGTGCTCGTGGATCCGGCGTCTCCTCCCTCTCGAGCTTCCTGCCGGGTACTGCTCGCTCCTCTTCTGACCGGAACTTCCGGTCTTCACAGCGAGGCTTGAGGTACGCTCTTTGGTGGGAAATTCGAAATTCTTACCATCCAGCAATAGAGGAGCAATGGAAGAGACTCTTCCTGCAGAGACAACAGGTATGGAGGGACCTTCTCCTAAAGGTAACCGACTACCCGACATGTTTGGCGACCTGTAAGTTCCTGTTTCCAGGACACAGATAGGGAGGAACCTCTCATAGGCCATCCGTACCCGTCTTACAGGGGTACCTATCAGACACTCCTTTGCCTTCAGGTCAGAGAAAAAAAAACAAACGTTCCGGTGTAAGGTTGGAAACACAACTGAACTGAAGCTCAAGGATGGGTGGGACCTTTTTAACAGCTGCAAATTAGTTGTGTTTCCTGTAGGGTGGAGCCACAATCTCTCATATGTAGGCCGTCCTGAAAGGGTGAAATTAGAAAAAATGCCTTTAAGGGCTGGCTTGACGCTGGCTGAATGCCGGTCAACGCCCATAGGCGCTCGAGAATCTGACTCACTGTCGGTGAACTTAAACTTGACTTCTGCCACTTCCTCACAGCTCAAAAGTCCTTTAAAGCACTCCCTGTAGTCTTCACTGACCGAGGTAATCTCTTGTAATGCTGCAGCAACTCCTAACACTGTAAACACTGCACTGTACACTCTGCACTTCAGGGCCCAACCACTGGCACCCCTTTATTTTGCTCCTGCACCAGCTAGCTCCTGGATCCCTCTGACCTTCTCCATAGTGGCCCCCTCTGCTAGGCAGACCCCCAGGGGCAGTTTACAGTACTCGTGACTGGGAATGCTTTCCCAAAACTCGACCCCTCACAGCTCCACTGGTCCTCAGTACACTGGATCCTCTCCTGCAGCTCAGCCCTGTATCCCCTCAGGCAAGCTGCCTGAGACACCTGATTCCTCCTGATAGGAGGAGAGACACCTATCGCCTCTCTCCTGGGACTCTGCTTCCTGCCAAAGACAATCTGTCATGTGCTCCCCACAGACTTATAACCCTTCCCAGAATGCTCTGCGGCAGAATCTGCCCTTCCAGGATGGATACAAGCCCAGGTGTGCTATTGGTCAGGTTTCATCCGCTGCCCAAATGAGAGCCCTCATTGGGACACAATGGGGAGACTCCCCAACACAACAGGCACACCTGGGAAGACATACAAGCCTAGCTGAAAATCATGGCCCTGCTGGTAAGACTATACTTTACCTAGCACCTACCTTGGAGGGTGCTTATATATATATATATATATATTAGTGTGACAAGTGCCATGGGCTACTGGAGGAGTGTGGAGGCCAGCCTCCTGCCCACGGACTACGGGCCCTGGCTTGTAGGGGAGTGCACCTCTGTGTGGGGGTATATGCTGGAGGACCATGGGAGTAGTGTTGCTTTGGACTCAAATCCATGTCACCCCAAGATACAGACTGGGATCAATGTTACAGGCCTAAAGTGGCCTGTTGCCGCAGAGGACTTCTCCACACATTGAGAGACTAAAGAGATGCTAATGATGTCTACTGTGGGGATGTGTATTGACAGTTATAATAAGGTGTGTTGAAAATGGAGACGGGCAGTCAGAGCCTACGTCTTCTGCTTTCATCTGTTTAGAGGTTAAGTGTGTTCACATTTCTAGGAAAGTGTATTCAGCTATGTTTGGGCTGGTTGTTTGTGGAGTCAATTATGATAATGCTAATCCTGTCTGAGCCTGCAATGTCATTCACCTGTTTCTGTCCAGATGGCCAGGTATGTTAATTATGTTCTGTATACAATACATTTGCATGATGTAATCAAGCACCTAAAACTGTATATATTGGAAGTGAGTAGGTGAATAAAGTGTCTTTTGTTTTACCCTTCATTGAGCTTAGGCTAATGTTTGGGGGGAATTGAGGGGCCAGGTCACTGCATCACGTGAGAGTCTGGAGACCTAAGACCAAAATACTTGGTCCAAGTATTGGGGATCTGTCACACACACACACACACACACACACACACACACACACACACACACACACACACACACACACACACACACACACACACACACACACACACACACACACACACACACACACACACACACACACACACACACACACACACACACACACACACACACACACACACACACACACACACACACACACACACACACACACACACACACACACACACACACACACACACACACACACACACACACACACACACACACACACACACACACACACACACACACACACACACACACACACACACACACACACACACACACACACACACACACACACACACACACACACACACACACACACACACACACACACACACACACACACACACACACACACACACACACACACACACACACACACACACACACACACACACACACACACACACACACACACACACACACACACACACACACACACACACACACACACACACACACACACACACACACACACACACACACACACACACACACACACACACACACACACACACACACACACACACACACACACACACACACACACACACACACACACACACACACACACACACACACACACACACACACACACACACACACACACACACACACACACACACACACACACACACACACACACACACACACACACGTCCCTCTCAAAAAATTAGCATATTGTGATAAAGTTCATTATTTTCTGTAATGTACTGATAAACATTAGACTTTCATATATTTTAGATTCATTACACACAACTGAAGTAGTGCAAGCCTTTTATTGTTTTAATATTGATGATTTTGGCATACAGCTCATGAAAACCCAAAATTCCCATCTCAAAAAATTAGCATATCATGAAAAGGTTCTCTAAACGAGCCATTAACCTAATCATCTGAATCAACTAATTAACTCTAAACACCTGCAAAAGATTCCTGAGGCTTTTAAAAACTCCCAGCCTGGTTCATTACTCAAAACCGCAATCATGGGTAAGACTGCCGACCTGACTGCTGTCCAGAAGGCCATCATTGACACCCTCAAGCAAGAGGGTAAGACACAGAAAAACATTTCTGAACGAATAGGCTGTTCCCAGAGTGCTGTATCAAGGCACCTCAGTGGGAAGTCTGTGGGAAGGAAAAAGTGTGGCAGAAAACGCTGCACAATGAGAAGAGGTGACCAGACCCTGAGGAAGATTGTGGAGAAGGACCGATTCCAGACCTTGGGTGAACTGCGGAAGCAGTGGACTGAGTCTGGAGTAGAAACATCTAGAGCCACCGTGTACAGGCGTGTGCAGGAAATGGGCTACAGGTGCCGCATTCCCCAGGTCAAGCCACTTTTGAACCAGAAACAGCGGCAGAAGGGCCTGACCTGGGCTACAGAGAAGCAGCACTGGACTGTTGCTCAGTGGTCCAAATTACTTTTTTCGGATGAAAGCAAATTTTGCATGTCATTCGGAAATCAAGGTACCAGAGTCTGGAGGAAGACTGGGGAGAGGGAAATGCCAAAATGCCTGAAGTCCAGTGTCAAGTACCCACAGTCAGTGATGGTCTGGGGTGCCATGTCAGCTACTGGTGTTGGTCCACTGTGTTTTATCAAGGGCAGGGTCAATGCAGCTAGCCATCAGGAGATTTTGGAGCACTTCATGCTTCCATCTGCTGAAAAGCTTTATGGAGATGAAGATTTAATTTTTCAGCACGACCTGGCACCTGCTCACAGTGCCAAAACCACTGGTAAATGGTTTACTGACAATGGTATTACTGTGCTCATTTGGCCTGCCAATTCTCCTGACCTGAACCCCATAGAGAATCTGTGATGTTGTGAAGAGAAAGTTGAGAGACGCAAGACCCAGCACTCCGGGTGAGCTCAAGGCCGCTATCGAAGCATCCTGGGCCTCCATAACACCTCAGCAGTGCCACAGGCTGATTGCCTCCATGCCACGCCGCATTGAAGCAGTCATTTCTGCAAAAGGATTCCCGACCAAGTATTGAGTGCATAACTGAACATAATTATTTGAAGGTTGACTTTTTTTGTATTAAAAACACTTTTTTTTATTGGTCGGATGAAATATGCTAATTTTTTGAGATAGGAATTTGGGTTTTTCATGAGCTGTATGCCAAAATATATTATATATATATATATATATATATATATCTACACATCGCATCTGAACTCTGCTCTACCCCCCTGGACTGTGCTGTTTGTGATCCCAACAGAGCAAAGAGTCAGTTGGCCGACAGTCACCAGCTCTCTGCTCACGGAGCTCTGAGAACTGACCGATCTGCCGTCTTTGATCGCTTGGTTCTAAGTCTTCGAGCCAGCAGGAGAGGACTAAGGCTGCATCTACATAAGTATGATTTTTGGAAAAAAAAAAAAAAAAACCTTTTATGTTCCAGGCATGTGGTATTTAAGGAATGTAAAAATATAATAGCCAATTTTGAGTAGTCCTACAAAGGTGCAGAACTTGAGCTGTAAGGAGCAGGGTGTCAATTTGAAGATTTGATAGATACAAGAATCACTTTCAAGAACATCGGAGAATGGTAATGGCTATTCAACAAGAAAAAATAGACTTGTCTAAAGATATAGTATTGACTTCCCAAATATAACAGCAAAAAAGGACTTTAAAGCAGGGTTTCTCAACCAGGGTTCTATGGAATCACAGGTTCTAGGATCCTGCCCAAATCTTACAGGAGCTGCAGAGGTGAACCATCCATCATTCACCCCCCCCCCCCCCACTAATGCTTTTAAATGTTATACCACAGACTCTTAGTGTGTTTATCTATGGAATAATTGCTAATACATTAAACAGAGGAGCACTGGATGCTGTGTGTCATTTTTATACATTTCTTTGTTTCAGGGCTCTATGGAACCCTAGGGTTCCTCCAGAGGATACCAGGTGAAAATAGTATAAAAAAATTACACATGCATACCCTTCTTCCACCAAGACTTTTCTTTTCAGGGTATTTATACATGTCATTTCTTATACCATTTTCATTCAGCACTGACTGCGTTGGCATGTTTCTATGGTTTACACAATTTTATCTCTTTATTAGCAATAAAAACAGATGGAGGTTCACTGTGTCCATCCCACTGGATAGTGCATGAAATAAAATACTGCATGGTTGCATGAAATAAATATAGCATATTGCAATGAAATGGTGTGGCCGCACTTCCATAAAATCACCTTAATTGACACATAATTCATGCTGACAATCCACAATGTACAAGGGGAGGCCAATAAGTTCTTACCCTCACCATGATCTAGATGTGCTAGGTATTTGAATATTTGCAGGTTTTTAAGTGGATATCTTCGTAATCTGCATGCCAATTTGTGGTGAATTATAGTTCGAGTCAAGAGAAATGCGTTCCAAGGTTACTGACAACTTTCCAAAAACAGCAAAGAGTAGAATTTGCACAAAGCATTTTGAACCTGTACCACAACAAGGAGGAGGACTTTTTAAACGGATTAGTGACCATGGGTGAAAGCTGGGTATATCTATACGACCCCGAGACTAAAGAAATGAGTAAAACATGCTTAATCGCCCACCACCAAAAAGGATAAGGTGCAACATTCATTCAGCAAGGTCATGTTGTCAGCTGGTTTTCCTCCAAATCTGAATACTTCTACGCAGATGGTAGTAAAGATCTATTCGACAGATGTGAGAAGCGTGTAGACCATAGGAAGTGGATATGTAGATAAGGAAGAGTTAGTGGACTATATTTAGGATCCCTAGCACATCTGGATCTTGGTGAGGGTAATAAATTATTATTATTAAGCATTAAATCAGCCTTAGAACATGTGTAATTCATGTGTGTTTGGGTGTAACGGGATGAGGTGGCAACCCTAAGCTGGTCGCCAGAGGCGCCCCAGATGAGGAAGGGTGAAATCACATACAGGTACGTAATTTCACGCAAAGAGGCCGCCCCACTGCAATAAATGTACATGGGGCAGTCCAGAAGAGGTTAGGAAATCACAGCAACATTTATTTTTTGAGACTCAGGAAGAATGACTTGGAACAGAAGGTGGTAGAGACCTATCGTTCTGCGATTGAGAGTATATGAGCATATTGTATTCTAGTTTGGTATCCAAATTGTATGCAAGTGGAAAAAAAAAATGCTCTAAGCCTGGGTTCACACTGCTGTGATGTCAGACATTGCATCCGATTCTCACTGCACTGCTGTGCAGATCACATGCGATGTCTGTGCAATGCTAATTCAGCCATACAGTTGTATGGGTGAGCTCGCAATGAATTCACAAGAAAATAATGCAGGAAACTTTTTTTTTCTGCACTGGAATTGGATCACACCCATGCGATTTGTTTTCTATCCGAATTAACATTTCACACTGCGATCTGCGAACTGATCTGGGGTTGTCATTAACTTTATATTGACACCCACAGCAGTTTATAGAAGACAGTGTGAACTGCCTGCAAGGGAGATCGGATGCGGGAATCCACACTGGAATCGCGCTGATTTCCGCATCACGTGAACTGGGGCTACAGCATGGTGCAGAAAATTACCACCTTAATTAGCCACAGAACCTGTGTAGTTAAAGGGGTTTTTAAAGCAGTGCTCCCAATCACTGCCAGCCCCTCTGCTAGGACAACATGTAGCATATGCTGTATGTTTTGTAAAATTCATCTTCTAAATATCTTAATCCTTCTCCCCCATCAGCGGTCACGTGACCGCCCGTCGCTCTCTTTATCAGATATATGTACTAAAGAGGGAGGGGCCGAGATTTCTTAATGACATCTGCCAGGCAGTCATGTAACCTTCCTTTGTAGCGTATACATTGGAGGAAGAGAGCGACGGGCAGTCACATGATCGCTGATCTGGAGAAGGATTGAGGTATTTAGAAGATTCATTTTACAAACCGCATACAGTATATACGACATGTTATCCTAGCAGAGGTGACGACAGTGATTGGAAATAGTAATGTTTGCACTGCTCAGAACAGTGCTAGAAAGGGGCGGCTCAATCACAGTGTACAGGCGGGAGGGGGAGGGAGACCTGAGACAGAGAAGAGAGAGTGGATGATGGAGGCACTTAAACTTGACCATGATACACAGTGGACAGTTTACAGGGGGGAGGGCAGAACCAGGCAGGATCAGTCAGGTATTGCAGGTGATAGAAGGGGACAAATTAGACAGCACAAGCACTGTGCGGTTATCCATGCTTTAAAGAAACGGGATCTTTTTTTTCTTTTCTGGGTAACAAACATCCTAACCACTTCCGGGACCGCCCGCCGCAGTTTTATGTTGGTACTTTGATGTTAAATACCGGTGTTATGGCAGCAGCTTGCTGCCATAACCCCGGTATTTTCTTACAGGGTGGGTGGTCCTCTCACATAAAAGTGGTCCCAGTGGTGAATTCACGCGGGATCACTTAGGGGGGCAGAAGAGGTGCCCCCCAGTCATTTTTCCTGCTTACCGGAGCCATTGGTAGTGGAGAAAACGATAGAGTCCGACCATGTCCCAGGCAGGAAGTCAGGTGAGGGCAAGATGGCCCCCACTTAACTGTATGGCTATGAGGACCGCAGTGACCTCATACATTGATTTCTCCCAATGGCCCATTTTTTTCATGCTGAAATAAAAAAACTACTTTTTTTTGCTTTTTAGTGTAGATGCGAGATCTGATTTCTTTTTGACCCCAGATCTCACATTAAAGAGGTCCTGTCCAGCTTATTTCTATTACAAAAGATGTTTACATTTTTAAAGCATCGCCTTTGGAGATTTTTAAGTACCAATATTTGTTCCCATTCCACGAGCGTGCGCAATTTTGAAGCATGACATGTTGGGTATCTATTTACTCCGCTGTAACATATCTTTCACATTTATAAAAAAAATGGGCTAACTTCACTGGTTCTTTTTTTTTTTATTAAAAAAAGTGTTTTTCCAAAAAAACTGCATTCGTAAGACCGCTGCGCAAATACGGTGTGACAAAGTATTGCAATTATCCCCATTTTTTCTTTAGGGTCTCCACTAAAAAAAAATATGTTTGGGGGTTCTAAGTAATTTTCTAGCAAAAAATACTGATTTTAACTTGTAAACAAGTGTCAGAAATAGGCCTGGTCCTTATGTGGTTAATACGCGTTCAGGTATAAAGGGATGAGGTGGCAACCCTAAACCAGCTCCCGCTGTGATTGGACACAGCAAGAGCCAATTAGCGGGTCCGGTGGACCTACCGATTGTTACCAAGGCAAACAGAACGGCAGTCTGCCTATGTAAATAAGGCAGATGGCAGTTCTGTGACAAGAGAAGACAGGGATCCTGTGTTTTTGCTAAGCAGGAACACAGATTTCTGTCTTCTTACAGTACAAGCCCATCCCCCACACAGTTGGAAAACACCCCCTAGGGACACATTTACCCTTTGATCACACCCTGATGTTAACCCCATCCCTGCAAGTGCCATTAGTACAGTTGCAGTGCATATGTTTTAGTACTGATCACTGTAGTAGTGTCACTGGTCCCCAAAAAGTGTCAGGGTTTATCTACTAAAGCTAAAGAGTGCAAAATTAGTCCCATTGCTGCATAAAAGCCAATCAGTTTCTAACCTCAGCTTGTTAAATTAAGCTTTGGCAAAAAAAAAAAAAACCTGGAAGCTGATTGGTTCTGTGCAGAATGGTGACAAATTTTGCACTCTCTAGCTTTAGTAAATACACCCCTTCATGTTCGATTACCTGCCGCAATATTG
Organism: Pelophylax lessonae; assembly: GCF_965119305.1. Lineage (NCBI taxonomy): Eukaryota > Metazoa > Chordata > Amphibia > Anura > Ranidae > Pelophylax > Pelophylax lessonae. The sequence goes on from NW_028119964.1 coordinate 109,761, forward strand.
CAGTCGGCTATAAGTCGCTGATCGCCGCCATTACTAGTAAAAAAAATAAAATACAATATAATAAATACAATACCCCATAGTATGTAGAATTTTGCTCAAACCAAATCAATATACGGTTAATGTGGATTTTTTTTTTTCTTTTTAATTTTCATTTAAAAATTGTCGATTTTTTTTGTTTATAGAGCAAAAAATAAATGCAGAGGAGATCAAATACCACCTTAAGAAAGCTCTATTAGCAGGGGGGAGGGGAGAGGTTGGGGGGGCTATGATGTAAAATGGGTCTGTGATGGCTGCAGACCACTAGAAGATTGAGCCAAAGTGCATTAGTCTTCACCTGTAATATCATGCAAACAGATAACATTTAGGGCTGATTTACGGTCAATGCATTTTTAAACAGTTCGCAGTATGAACGCATATGTAAAAAAAATTAATGTATTCCAATTAGCTTAGTTTATAGCAACGCAGTGCTTTCGTGTGCATTTAAAAAAAAAAAAAAAAGTACAGCATACTGCACTTTCTGCAAAAAAAAATGCATTGCAAACATACATAGATGCATACAAAAAGAAATTAACAAATAAAAAATATTCCAAAAAACACACTGCAAATGCGCCAAACACGCACTGCGAATGCATGTAAACGCACAACCAATATGCTTGCAGAAACGCACAGTTAAAGCAGATATTGTGTATATGACCCCTAGGGTACATTCACACAAGTATTAGGGTATTAATAAATTCTACAAGCAACATTTCCTGCAACGCACGTTTCAAATGGGTGAATAACAATTTTGACAATAAATGAAACCTGCACTGGAGCTCAGCAGCAGCCAGAGAGCCAGGCAACTAGCATTTTCAGCAGGAGAGATCCACAGTGGCAGGCCACTGTCTCTCCTTTCCTGAAAATGCATGTTTAGTTTTTCTTATTTCGAACACCAGTCTTAGTCACCATAAAAAGTTCTAGAGAAACTGAGCAGGCTGTAAAATGGTTTATAGTATGGGTGACTTCAGTATGCATCTAAGTTTAGGCACATAGCAAGGTGCAATAACCATAGCAGCCAATCAGCAACTGACCCATGCTGTTTTCCAGCAGTCATGTGGTACTATATATAAATAAAGCCCCAATTGTCACTGAGCTATTATTGTACACCAATGGCATGCATCCCATTGAACACCAAAGGCTAGGGGTTGCATGCATCCCATTGATCACCAGTGGATTGATTTTAGCAGGGGTTCCCTTGCAGTGAAAAGGTCTATGTGGTGCAAGAGCTTGAATACAAACCATTAAGGCAGGCCCCAGCATAACATAGTTAATAGTACATTTTTGGAGATTATACATGAAGATTGGAACATGTACAGGATTTGTTACATTTTAACAAAGTGCAGAAAAAAAAAAGTTTAAACTGTAGTTTTTAAATCAACATTGCAAACATAATCAACCAATACTTACCAAACAAACATGGCGGCAGAAGCCATGTGCTCACATCTGTAGGCCAAAGGGCAGACTGCTTCACAAGTGGGCGTATTTATAGGTAAATCAGCCTTTTTTTCACCCAACTTTGTTTGTGACAGTACCAAACTGACAAAGCTCACAAACTCTAAAAACGTTCAAAATAACTCTCTTTTTCTCTTGCAGGAAGGGTTCGCATGCGTCGCTGCTCCTGAACAACTGCGCAGAAATGGAAAATAAATTTAAATCAAGGAAAAAATAAAATAAGGCAAAAAAAAAAAAATGCATTGTGAACAAGGAAGTTAAAGGTCAGCTGACACAGCCACACCCCCTCAACTTTAACTCCTTATCGCCCAGATTAAGTGTTGCCTTTGCTTTGCTCAGGGTCAATTTGGCTGCGGTTGTTGTTTTATGGTTTCAGGAAGCAAAAAAAAAAAAAAAATTGTCACTTTTATTTGTTCAAATTCAGCAACCTAATCAGACAAATAGGGTTATTGAATAATGCAGAGTACATTCAGGGCCCATTTATATCTGGGTGTTGTGAAACACACTTCGCGTTTTTAGTGCATTATTAATGCGTTGCGTTACTTTTTTACCTTCAATGGCACCAAGGAAGACGATTATTTATTCCCACCAACATCATTGATGGAGCTTATTCTGTCCCCAGCCACACTACTGATGAGCTTATTCTGTCCCCACCCACACCAATGATGGGGCTTATCCTATCCCCACCCACTGCCATCACTCTGCCTGATCCCATCCATCCCTCTGACTGCCATCACTGCCTGATCCCATCTCTCCCACTGCCATCACTCTGTCTGATCCCATCCACCCCCCCCCACTGCCATCACTCTGCCTGATCCCATCCACCCCCCCCACTGCCATAACTCTGCCTGATCCCATCCATCCCTCCCACTGCCATCACGGCCTGATCCCATCAGTCCCTCCCACTGCCATCACTCTGCCTGATCCCATCCATCCCTCCCACTGCCATCACTCTGCCTGATCCCATCCATCCCTCCCACTGCCATCACTCTGCCTGATCCCATCTCTTACACTGCCATCACTCTGCCTGATCCCATCCATCCCTCCCACTGCCATCACTCTGCCTGATCCCATCCATCCCTCCCACTGCCATTACTCTGCCTTATCCCATCCATCCCTCCCACTGCCATCACTCTGCCTGATCCCATCCATCCCTCCCACTGCCATCACTCTACCTGCCCTGATCCCATCCATCCCCCCCACTGCCATCACTCTGCCTACCCTGATCCCATCCATCCCCCTACTGCCATCACTGCCTGATCCCATCCATCCCTCCCACTGCCATCACTCTGCCTGATCCAATCCATCCCTCCCACTGCCATCACTCTACCTGATCCCATCTCTCCCACTGCCATCACTCTGCATGCCCTGATCCCATCCATCTCCCCCACTGCCATCACTGCCTGATCCCATCTATCCCCCCCACTGCCTGATCCCATCCATCCCTCCCACTGCCATCACTCTACCTGATCCCATCCCTCCCACTGCCAACACTCTGCCTGCCCTGATCCCATCCCTTAACCCCCACTGCCATCACTGCCTGATCCCATCCATCCCTCCCACTGCCATCACTGTACCTGATCCCACCCCTCCCACTGCCATCACTCTGCCTGCCCTGATCCCATCCACCCCCCCCCCACTGCCATAACTCTGCCTGGTCCCATCCATCCCTCCCACTGCCATCACTCTGCCTGATCCCATCCATCCATCTGCCTGATCCCATCCATCCCTCTGACTGCCATCACTGCCTGATCCCATCTCTCCCAATGCCATCACTCTGCCTGATCCCATCCACCCCTATCACTGCCATCACTGTGCCTGATCCCATCCACCCCCCACTGCCATCACTCTGCCTGATCCCATCCATCCCTCCCACTGCCATCACGGCCTGATCCCATCCATCCCTCCCACTGCCATCACTCTGCCTGATCCCATCCATCCCTCCCACTGCCATCATTGCCTGATCCCATCTCTTACACTGCCATCACTCTGCCTGATCCCATCCATCCCTCCCACTGCCATCACTCTGCCTGATCCCATCCATCCCTCCCACTGCCATTACTCTGCCTTATCCCATCCATCCCTCCCACTGCCATCACTCTGCCTGATCCCATACATCCCTCCCACTGCCATCACTCTACCTGCCCTGATCCCATCCATCCCCCCCACTGCCATTACTCTGCCTACCCTGATCCCATCCATCCCCCTACTGCCATCACTGCCTGATCCCATCCATCCCTCCCACTGCCATCACTCTGCCCGATCCAATCCATCCCTCCCACTGCCATCACTCTACCTGATCAGATCTCTCCCACTGCCATCACTCTGCCTGCCCTGATCCCATCCATCTCCCCCACTGTCATCACTGCCTGATCCCATCTATCCCCCCACTGCCTGATCCCATCCATCCCTCCCACTGCCATCACTCTACCTGATCCCATCCCTCCCACTGCCATCACTCTGCCTGCCCTGATCCCATCCATCCCCCCACTGCCATCACTGCCTGATTTTATCCATCCCTCCCACTGCCATCACTCTACCTGATCCCACCCCTCCCACTGCCATCACTCTGCCTGCCCTGATCCCATCCACCCCCCCCCCACTGCCATCACTCTGCCTGGTCCCATCCATCCCTCCCACTGCCATCACTCTGCCTGATCCCATCTATCCCTCCCACTGCCATCACTCTGCCTGATCCCATCTATCCCTCCCACTGCCATCACTCTGCCTGATCCCATCCATCCCTCCCACTGCCATCACTCTGCCTGATCCCATCCATCCCTCCGACTGCCATCACTGCCTGATCCCATCTCTCCCACTGCCATCACTCTGCCTGATCCCATCCATCCCTCCCACTGCCATCACTCTGCCTGATCCCATCCATCCCTCCGACTGCCATCACTGCCTGATCCCATCTCTCCCACTGCCATCACTCTGCCTGATCCCATCCATCCCCCCCACTGCCATCACTCTGCCTGATCCCATCCACCCCCCCACTGCCATCACTCTGCCTGATCCCATCCATCCCTCCCACTTACATCACTGCCTGATCCCATCCATCCCTCCCACTGCCATAACTCTAACTGATCCCATCCATCCCTCCCACTGCCATCACTCTGCCTGATCTCATCCATCCCTCCCACTGCCATCACTGCCTGATCCCATCTCTTACAATGCCATCACTCTGCCTGATCCCATCCATCCCTCCCACTGCCATCACTCTGCCTGATCCCATCCATCCCTCCCACTGCCATCACTCTCCCTGATCCCATCCATCCCTCCGACTGCCATCACTGCCTGATCCCATCTCTCCCACTGCCATATCTCTGCCTGATCCCATCCATCCCTCCCACTGCCATCACTCTGCCTGATCCCATCCATCCCTCAAACTGCCATCACTGCCTGATACCATCTCTCCCACTGTCATCACTCTGCCTGATCCCATCCATTCCTCCCCACTGCCATCACTCTGCCTGATCCCATCCACCCCCCACTGCCATCACTCTGCCTGATCCCATCCATCCCTCCCACTGCCATCACTGCCTGATCCCATCCATCCCTCCCACTGCCATCACTCTAACTGATCCCATCCATCCCTCCCACGTCCATCACTCTGCCTGATCCCATCCATCCCTCCCACTGCCATTACTGCCTGATCCCATCTCTTACACTGCCATCACTCTGCCTGACCCCATCCATCCCTCCCACTGCCATCACTCTGCCTGATCCCATCCACCCCTCCCACTGCCATCACTCTGCTTGATCCCATCCATCCCTCCCACTGCCATCACTCTGCCTGATCCCATCCATCCCTCCCACTGCCATCACTCTGCCTGATCCCATCCACCCCTCCCACTGCCATCACTCTGCCTGATCCCATCCATCCCTCCGACTGCCATCACTGCCTGATCCCATCTCTCCCACTGCCATCACTCTGCCTGATCCCATCCATCCCCACCACTGCCTTTACTGCCTGATCCCATCCATCCCTCCACTGCCATCACTGCCTGATCCCATCCATCCCTCCCACTGCCATCACTCTGCCTGCCCTTATCCCATCCACCCCCCCCCCCACTGCCATCACTGCCTGATCCCATCCATCCCCCCCACTGCCATCACTCTACCTGATCCCATCTCTCCCACTGCCATCACTCTGCCTGCCCTGATCCCATCCTTCTCCCCCACTGCCATCACTGCCTGATCCCATCCACCCCCCCACTGCCTGATCCCATCTCTCCCACTGCCATCACTCTGCCTGCCCTGATCCCATTCTCCCCCCACTGCCATCACTGTGCCTGATCCCATCCATCCATCTGCCTGATTCCATCCATCCCTCCCACTGCCATCACTCTGCCTGATCCCATCCATCCTCCCACTGCCATCACTCTGCCTGATCCCATCCATCCCTCCGACTGCCATCACTGCCTGATCCCATCATCCCTCCCACTGCCATCACTCTGCCTGATCCCATCCTTCCCTCCCACTGCCATCACTCTGCCTGATCCGATCCATCCCCCCGACTGCCATCACTGCCTGATCCCATCTCTCCCACTGCCATCACTCTGCCTGATCCCATCCATCCCCCCCCGCTGCCATCACTCTGCCTGATCCCATTACCCCCCCCCCCCACTGCCATCACTCTGCCTCATCCCATCCATCCCTCCCACTGCCATCACTGCCTGATCCCATCCATCCCTCCCACTGCCATAACTCTGCCTGATCTCATCCATCCCCTCCCACTGCCATCACTGCCTGATCCCATCTCTTACAATGCCATCACTCTGCATGATCCCATCCATCCCTCCCACTGCCATCACTCTGCCTGATCCCATCCATTACTCCCACTGCCATCAATCTGCCTGATCCCATCCATCCCTCCGACTGCCATCACTGCCTGATCCCATCTCTCCCACTGCCATCACTCTGCCTGATCCCATCCATCCCTCCCACTGCCATCACTCTGCCTGATCCCATCCATCCTTCCAACTGCCATCACTGCCTGATACCATCTCTCCCACTGCCATCACTCTGCCTGATCCCATCCATTCCCCCCACTGCCATCACTCTGCCTGATCCCATCCATCCCTCCCACTGCCATCACTCTGCCTGATCCCATCCATTCCCCCCACTGCCATCACTCTGCCTGATCCCATCCATCCCTCCCACTGCCATCACTCTGCCTGATCCCATCCATCCCTCCGACTGCCATCACTGCCTGATCCCATCCCTCCCACTGCCATCACTCTGCCTGATCCCATCCATCCCCCCCACTGCCATCACTCTGCCTGATCCCATCCACCCCCCCCCACTGCCATCACCCTGCCTGATCCCATCCATCCCTCCCACTGCCATCACTGCCTGATCCCATCCATCCCTCCCACTGCCATAACTCTAACTGATCCCATCCATCCCTCCCACTGCCATCACCCTTCCTGATCTCATCCATCCCTCCCACTGCCATCACTGCCTGATCCCATCTCTTACAATGCCATCACTCTGCATGATCCCATCCATCCTTCCCACTGCCATCAGTCTGCCTGATCCCATCCATCCCTCCCACTGCCATCAATCTGCCTGATCCCATCCATCCCTCCGACTGCCATCACTGCCTGATCCCATCTCTTACACTGCCATCACTCTGCCTGATCCCATCCATCCCTCCCACTGCCATCACTCTGCCTGATCCCATCCATCCCTCCCACTGCCATCACTCTGCTTGATCCCATCCATCCCTCCCACTGCCATCTCTCTGCCTTATCCCATCCATCCCTCCCACTGCCATCACTCTGCCTGATCCCATCCACCCTCCCACTGCCATCACTCTGCCTGATCCCATCCATCCCTCCGACTGCCATCACTGCCTGATCCCATCTCTCCCACTGCCATCACTCTGCCTAATCCCATCCATCCCCACCACTGCCTTTACTGCCTGATCCCATCCATCCCTCCACTGCCATCACTGCCTGATCCCATCCATCCCTCCCACTGCCATCACTCTGCCTGCCCTTATCCCATCCACCCCCCCCCCACTGCCATCACTGCCTGATCCCATCCATCCCCCCCACTGCCATCACTCTACCTGATCCCATCTCTCCCACTGCCATCACTCTGAATGCCCTGATCCCATCCTTCTCCCCCACTGCCATCACTGCCTGATCCCATCCACCCCCCACTGCCTGATCCCATCTCTACCACTGCCATCACTCTGCCTGCCCTGATCCCATTCTCCCCCCCCCACTGCCATCACTGTGCCTGATCCCATCCATCCATCTGCCTGATCCCATCCATCCCTCCCACTGCCATCACTCTGCCTGATCCCATCCATCCCTCCCACTGCCATCACTCTGCCTGATCCCATCCATCCCTCCGACTGCCATCACTGCCTAAACCCATCCATCCCTCCCACTGCCATCACTCTGCCTGATCCCATTCATCCCTCCCACTGCCATCACTCTGCCTGATCCCATCCATCCCCCACTGCCATCACTCTGCCTGATCCCATCCATCCCTCCCACTGCCATCACTGCCTGATTTCATCCATCCCTCCCACTGCCATCACTCTACCTGATCCCATCCATCCCTCCCACTGCCATCACTCTGCCTGATCCCATCCATCCCTCCCACTGCCATCACTGCCTGATCCCATCTCTTACACTGCCATCACTCTGCCTGATCCCATCCATCCCTCCAACTGCCATCACTCTGCCTGATCCCATCCATCCCTCCCACAGCCATCACTCTGCCCAATCCCATCCATCCCTCCCACTGCCATCACTCTGCCTGATCCCATCCATCCCTCCCACTGCCATCACTCTGCCTTATCCCATCCATCCCTCCCACTGCCATCACTCTGCCTGATCCCATCCATCCCTCCCACTGCCATCACTCTGCCTGATCCCATCCATTCCTCCCACTGCCATCACTCTGCCTTATCCCATCCATCCCTCCCACTGCCATCACTCTTCCTGATCCCATCCATCCCTCCGACTGACATCACTGCCTGATCCCATCTCTCCCACTGTCATCACTCTGACTGATCCCATCCATCCCTCCCACTGCCATCACTCTGCCTGATCCCATCCATCCCTCCGACTGCCATCACTCCCTTATCCCATCTCTCCCACTGCCATCCCTCTGCCTGATCATCCCTCCCACTGCCATCACTCTGCCTGATCCCATCCATCCCTCCGACTGCCATCACTCTGCCTGATCCCATCCATCCCTCCGACTGCCATCACTCCCTTATCCCATCTCTCCCACTGCCATCCCTCTGCCTGATCCCATCTCTCCCACTGCCATCACTCTGCCTGATCCCATCCATCCCTCCCACTGCCATCACTCTGCCTGATCCCATCCATCCCTCCGACTGCCATCACAGCCTGATCCCATCTCTCCCACTGCCATCACTCTGCCTGATCCCATCCATCCCTCCGACTGCCATTACTGCCTGATCCCATCTCTCCCACTGCCATCACTCTGCCTGATCCCATCCATGCCTCCCACTGCCATCACTCTGCCTGATCCCATCCATCCCTCCCACTGCCATCACTCTGCCTGATCCCATCCATCCCTCCCACTGCCATCACTCTGCCTTATCCCATCCATCCCCCCCACTGTAGTCACTCTGCCTGATCCCATCCATCCCTCCCACTGCCATTACTCTGCCTGATCCCATCCATCCCTCCCACTGCCATCACTTTTCCTTATCCCATCCATCCCTCCCACTGCCATCACTCTGCCTGATCCCATACATCCCTCCGACTGACATCACTGCCTGATCCCGTCTCTCCCACTGCCATCACTCTGCCTGATCCCATCCATCCCTCCCACTGCCATCACTCTGCCTGATCCCATCCATCCCTCTGACTGCCATCACTGCCTGATCCCATCTCTCCCACTGCCATCACTCTGCCTGATCCCATCCATCCATCCATCCCACTGCCATCACTGCCTGATCCCATCTCTCCCACTGCCATCACTCTGCCTGATCCCATCCATCTCTCCCACTGCCATCACTCTGCCTGATCCCATCCATCCCTCCCACTGCCATCACTCTGCCTGATCCCATCCATCCCTCCCACTGCCATCACTCTGCCTGATCCCATCCACCCCTCCCACTGCCATCACTCTGCCTGATCATATCCATCCCTCCGACTGCCATCACTGCCTGATCCCATCTCTCCCACTGCCATCACTCTGCCTGATCCCATCCATCCCCACCATTGCCTTTACTGCCTGATCCCATCCATCCCTCCAATGCCATCACTGCCTGATCCCATCCATCCCTCCCACTGCCATCACTCTGCCTGCCCTTATCCCATCCACCCCCCCCCACTGCCATCACTGCCTGATCCCATCCATCCCCCCCACTGCCATCACTCTACCTGATCCCATCTCTCCCACTGCCATCACTCTGCCTGCCCTGATCCCATCCTCCTCCCCCACTGCCATCACTGCCTGATCCCATCCACCCCCCCACTGCCTGATCCCATCTCTCCCACTGCCATCACTCTGCCTGCCCTGATCCCATTCTCCCCCCCCCACTGCCATCACTGTGCCTGATCCCATCCATCCATCTGCCTGATCCCATCCATCCCTCCCACTGCCATCACTCTGCCTGATCCCATCCATCCCTCCCACTGCCATCACTCTGCCTGATCCCATCCATCCCTCCGACTGCCATCACTGCCTGATCCCATCCATCCCTCCCACTGCCATCACTCTGCCTGATCCCATTCATCCCTCCCACTGCCATCACTCTGCCTGATCCCATCCATCCCCCCCACTGACATCACTCTGCCTGATCCCATCCATCCCTTCCACTGCCATCACTGCCTGATCCCATCCATCCCTCCCACTGCCATCACTCTGCCTGATCCCATCCATCCCTCCCACTGCCATCACTCTTCCTGATCCCATCCATCCCTCCGACTGACATCACTGCCTGATCCCATCTCTCCCACTGCCATCACTCTGCCTGATCCCATCCATCCCTCCCACTGCCATCACTCTGCCTGATCCCATCCATCCCTCCGACTGCCATCACTGCCTGATCCCATCTCTCCCACTGCCATCCCTCTGCCTGATCCCATCCATCCATCCCACTGCCATCACTGCCTGATCCCATCTCTCCCACTGCCATCACTCTGCCTGATCCCATCCATCCCTCCCACTGCCATCACTCTGCCTGATCCCATCCATCCCTCTGACTGCCATCACTGCCTGATCCCATCTCTCCCACTGCCATCACTCTGCCTGATCCCATCCATCCCTCCCACTGCCATCACTCTGCCTGATCCCATCCATCCCTCCGACTGCCATCACTGCCTGATCCCATCTCTCCCACTGCCATCACTCTGCCTGATCCCATCCATCCCTCCCACTGCCATCACTCTGCCTGATCCCATCCATCCCTCCGACTGCCATCACTGCCTGATCCCATCTCTCCCACTGCCATCACTCTGCCTGATCCCATCCCTCCCTCCCACTGCCATCACTCTGCCTGATCCCATCCATCCCTCCCACTGCCATCACTCTGCCTGATCCCATCCATCCCTCCCACTGCATCACCCTGCCTTATCCCATCCATCCCCCCCACTGCCATCACTCTGCCTGATCCCATCCATCCCTCCCACTGCCATCACTCTGCCTGATCCCATCCATCCCTCCCACTGCCATCACTTTTCCTTATCCCATCCATCCCTCCCACTGCCATCACTCTGACTGATCCCATACATCCCTTCGACTGACATCACTGCCTGATCCCGTCTCTCCCACTGCCATCACTCTGCCTGATCCCATCCACCCCCCCCCCCACTGCCATCACTCTGCCTAAACCCATCCATCCCTCCAACTGCCATCACTCTGCCTGATCCCATCCATCCCCCCCACTGCCATCACTCTGCCTGATCCCATCCATCCCTCCCACTGCCATCACTGCCTGATCCCATCCATCCCTCCCACTGCCATCACTCTGCCTGATCCCATCCATCCCTCCCCCTGCCACCACTGCCTGATCCCATCTCTTACACTGCCATCACTCTGCCTGATCCCATCCATCCCTCCCACTGCCATCACTCTGCCTGATCCCATCCATCCCTCCCACTGCCATCACTCTGCCCAATCCCATCCATCCCTCCCACTGCCATCACTCTGCCTTATCCCATCCATCCCTCCCACTGCCATCACTCTGCCTGATCCCATCCATCCCTCCGACTGAAATCACTGCCTGATCCCATCTCTCCCACTGCCATCACTCTGCCTGATCCCATCCATCCCTCCCACTGCCATCACTCTGCCTGATCCCATCCATCCCTCCCACTGCCATCACTCTGCCTTATCCCATCCATCCCTCCCACTGCCATCACTCTGCCTGATCCCATCCATCCCTCCCACTGCCATCACTCTGCCTGATCCCATCCATTCCTCCCACTGCCATCACTTTGCCTTATCCCATCCATCCCTCCCACTGCCATCACTCTTCCTGATCCCATCCATCCTTCCGACTGCCATCACTGCCTGATCCCATCTCTCCCACTGCCATCACTCTGCCTGATCCCATCCCTCCCTCCCACTGCCATCACTCTGCCTGATCCCATCCATCCCTCCCACTGCCATCACTCTGCCTGATCCCATCCATCCCTCCCACTGCATCACTCTGCCTTATCCCATCCATCCCCCCCACTGCCATCACTCTGCCTGATCCCATCCATCCCTCCCACTGCCATCACTCTGCCTGATCCCATCCATCCCTCCCACTGCCATCACTTTTCCTTATCCCATCCATCCCTCCCACTGCCATCACTCTGACTGATCCCATACATCCCTTCGACTGACATCACTGCCTGATCCCGTCTCTCCCACTGCCATCACTCTGCCTGATCCCATCCACCCCCCCCCCCACTGCCATCACTCTGCCTGATCCCATCCATCCCTCCGACTGCCATCACTGCCTAAACCCATCCATCCCTCCCACTGCCATCACTCTGCCTGATCCCATCCATCCCTCCCACTGCCATCACTCTGCCTGATCCCATCCATCCCTCCCACTGCCATCACTGCCTGATCCCATCTCTTACACTGCCATCACTCTGCCTGATCCCATCCATCCCTTCCACTGCCATCACTCTGCCTGATCCCATCCATCCCTCCCACTGCCATCACTCTGCCTATCCCATCCATCCCTCCCACTGCCATCACTCTGCCTTATCCCATCCATCCCTCCCACTGCCATCACTCTGCCTGATCCCATCCATCCCTCCGACTGAAATCACTGCCTGATCCCATCTCTCCCACTGCCATCACTCTGCCTGATCCCATCCATCCCTCCCACTGCCATCACTCTGCCTTATCCCATCCATCCCTCCCACTGCCATCACTCTGCCTGATCCCATCCATTCCTCCCACTGCCATCACTTTGCCTTATCCCATCCATCCCTCCCACTGCCATCCCTCTGCCTGATCCCATCCATCCATCCCACTGCCATCACTGCCTGATCCCATCTCTCCCACTGCCATCACTCTGCCTGATCCCATCCATCCCTCCCACTGCCATCACTCTGCCTGATCCCATCCATCCCTCCCACTGCCATCACTCTGCCTGATCCCATCCATCCCTCCCCCTGCCACCACTGCCTGATCCCATCTCTTACACTGCCATCACTCTGCCTGATCCCATCCATCCCTCCCACTGCCATCACTCTGCCTGATCCCATCCATCCCTCCCACTGCCATCACTCTGCCTGATCCCATCCATCCCTCCGACTGAAATCACTGCCTGATCCCATCTCTCCCACTGCCATCACTCTGCCTGATCCCATCCATCCCTCCCACTGCCATCACTCTGCCTTATCCCATCCATCCCTCCCACTGCCATCACTCTGCCTGATCCCATCCATCCCTCCCACTGCCATCACTCTGCCTGATCCCATCCATTCCTCCCACTGCCATCACTTTGCCTTATCCCATCCATCCCTCCCACTGCCATCACTCTTCCTGATCCCATCCATCCCTCCGACTGCCATCACTGCCTGATCCCATCTCTCCCACTGCCATCACTCTGCCTGATCCCATCCCTCCCTCCCACTGCCATCACTCTGCCTGATCCCATCCATCCCTCCCACTGCCATCACTCTGCCTGATCCCATCCATCCCTCCCACTGCATCACTCTGCCTTATCCCATCCATCCCCCCCACTGCCATCACTCTGCCTGATCCCATCCATCCCTCCCACTGCCATCACTCTGCCTGATCCCATCCATCCCTCCCACTGCCATCACTTTTCCTTATCCCATCCATCCCTCCCACTGCCATCACTCTGACTGATCCCATACATCCCTTCGACTGACATCACTGCCTGATCCCGTCTCTCCCACTGCCATCACTCTGCCTGATCCCATCCACCCCCCCCCCACTGCCATCACTCTGCCTGATCCCATCCATCCCTCCGACTGCCATCACTGCCTAAACCCATCCATCCCTCCCACTGCCATCACTCTGCCTGATCCCATTCATCCCTCCCACTGCCATCACTCTGCCTGATCCCATCCATCCCCCCACTGCCATCACTCTGCCTGATCCCATCCATCCCTCCCACTGCCATCACTCTGCCTGATCCCATCCATCCCTCCCACTGCCATCACTGCCTGATCCCATCTCTTACACTGCCATCACTCTGCCTGATCCCATCCATCCCTTCCACTGCCATCACTCTGCCTGATCCCATCCATCCCTCCCACTGCCATCACTCTGCCTAACTTTGCCTTATCCCATCCATCCCTCCCACTGCCATCCCTCTGCCTGATCCCATCCATCCATCCCACTGCCATCACTGCGCCTGATCCCATCCATCCCTCCGACTGAAATCACTGCCTGATCCCATCCCTCCGACTGCCATCACTGCCTAAACCCATCCATCCCTCCCACTGCCATCACTCTGCCTGATCCCATTCATCCCTCCCACTGCCATCACTCTGCCTGATCCCATCCATCCCCCCACTGCCATCACTCTGCCTGATCCCATCCATCCCTCCCACTGCCATCACTCTGCCTGATCCCATCCATCCCTCCCACTGCCATCACTGCCTGATCCCATCTCTTACACTGCCATCACTCTGCCTGATCCCATCCATCCCTTCCACTGCCATCACTCTGCCTGATCCCATCCATCCCTCCCACTGCCATCACTCTGCCTAACTTTGCCTTATCCCATCCATCCCTCCCACTGCCATCCCTCTGCCTGATCCCATCCATCCATCCCACTGCCATCACTGCGCCTGATCCCATCCATCCCTCCGACTGAAATCACTGCCTGATCCCATCTCTCCCACTGCCATCACTCTGCCTGATCCAATCCATCCCTCCCACTGCCATCACTCTGCCTGATCCCATCCATCCCTCCCACTGCCATCACTCTGCCTTATCCCATCCATCCCTTCCACTGCCATCACTCTGCCTGATCCCATCCATTCCTCCCACTGCCATCACTTTGCCTTATCCCATCCATCCCTCCCACTGCCATCCCTCTGCCTGATCCCATCCATCCATCCCACTGCCATCACTGCCTGATCCCATCTCTCCCACTGCCATCACTCTGCCTGATCCCATCCATCCCTCCCACTGCCATCACTCTGCCTGATCCCATCCATCCCTCCGACTGCCATCACTGCCTGATCCCATCTCTCCCACTGCCATCACTCTGCCTGATCCCATCCATCCCTCCCACTGCCATCACTCTGCCTGATCCCATCTCTCCCACTGTCATCACTCTGCCTGATCCCATCCATCCCTCCCACTGCCATCACTCTGCCTGATCCCATCCATCCCTCCCACTGCCATCACTTTTCCTTATCCCATCCATCCCTCCCACTGCCATCACTCTGCCTGATCCCATACATCCCTCCGACTGACATCACTGCCTGATCCCGTCTCTCCCACTGCCATCACTCTGCCTGATCCCATCCATCCCTCCCACTGCCATCACTCTGCCTGATCCCATCCATCCCTCCCACTGCCATCACTCTGCCTATCCCATCCATCCCTCCCACTGCCATCACTCTGCCTTATCCCATCCATCCCTCCCACTGCCATCACTCTGCCTGATCCCATCCATCCCTCCGACTGAAATCACTGCCTGATCCCATCTCTCCCACTGCCATCACTCTGCCTGATCCCATCCATCCCTCCCACTGCCATCACTCTGCCTGATCCCATCCATCCCTCCCACTGCCATCACTCTGCCTTATCCCATCCATCCCTCCCACTGCCATCACTCTGCCTGATCCCATCCATTCCTCCCACTGCCATCACTTTGCCTTATCCCATCCATCCCTCCCACTGCCATCCCTCTGCCTGATCCCATCCATCCATCCCACTGCCATCACTGCCTGATCCCATCTCTCCCACTGCCATCACTCTGCCTGATCCCATCCATCCCTCCCACTGCCATCACTCTGCCTGATCCCATCCATCCCTCCCACTGCCATCACTCTGCCTGATCCCATCCATCCCTCCCCCTGCCACCACTGCCTGATCCCATCTCTTACACTGCCATCACTCTGCCTGATCCCATCCATCCCTCCCACTGCCATCACTCTGCCTGATCCCATCCATCCCTCCCACTGCCATCACTCTGCCTGATCCCATCCATCCCTCCGACTGAAATCACTGCCTGATCCCATCTCTCCCACTGCCATCACTCTGCCTGATCCCATCCATCCCTCCCACTGCCATCACTCTGCCTTATCCCATCCATCCCTCCCACTGCCATCACTCTGCCTGATCCCATCCATCCCTCCCACTGCCATCACTCTGCCTGATCCCATCCATTCCTCCCACTGCCATCACTTTGCCTTATCCCATCCATCCCTCCCACTGCCATCACTCTTCCTTATCCCATCCATCCCTCCGACTGCCATCACTGCCTGATCCCATCTCTCCCACTGCCATCACTCTGCCTGATCCCATCCCTCCCTCCCACTGCCATCACTCTGCCTGATCCCATCCATCCCTCCCACTGCCATCACTCTGCCTGATCCCATCCATCCCTCCCACTGCATCACTCTGCCTTATCCCATCCATCCCCCCCACTGCCATCACTCTGCCTGATCCCATCCATCCCTCCCACTGCCATCACTCTGCCTGATCCCATCCATCCCTCCCACTGCCATCACTTTTCCTTATCCCATCCATCCCTCCCACTGCCATCACTCTGACTGATCCCATACATCCCTTCGACTGACATCACTGCCTGATCCCGTCTCTCCCACTGCCATCACTCTGCCTGATCCCATCCACCCCCCCCCCACTGCCATCACTCTGCCTGATCCCATCCATCCCTCCGACTGCCATCACTGCCTAAACCCATCCATCCCTCCCACTGCCATCACTCTGCCTGATCCCATTCATCCCTCCCACTGCCATCACTCTGCCTGATCCCATCCATCCCCCCACTGCCATCACTCTGCCTGATCCCATCCATCCCTCCCACTGCCATCACTCTGCCTGATCCCATCCATCCCTCCCACTGCCATCACTGCCTGATCCCATCTCTTACACTGCCATCACTCTGCCTGATCCCATCCATCCCTTCCACTGCCATCACTCTGCCTGATCCCATCCATCCCTCCCACTGCCATCACTCTGCCTAACTTTGCCTTATCCCATCCATCCCTCCCACTGCCATCCCTCTGCCTGATCCCATCCATCCATCCCACTGCCATCACTGCGCCTGATCCCATCCATCCCTCCGACTGAAATCACTGCCTGATCCCATCTCTCCCACTGCCATCACTCTGCCTGATCCAATCCATCCCTCCCACTGCCATCACTCTGCCTGATCCCATCCATCCCTCCCACTGCCATCACTCTGCCTTATCCCATCCATCCCTTCCACTGCCATCACTCTGCCTGATCCCATCCATTCCTCCCACTGCCATCACTTTGCCTTATCCCATCCATCCCTCCCACTGCCATCCCTCTGCCTGATCCCATCCATCCATCCCACTGCCATCACTGCCTGATCCCATCTCTCCCACTGCCATCACTCTGCCTGATCCCATCCATCCCTCCCACTGCCATCACTCTGCCTGATCCCATCCATCCCTCCGACTGCCATCACTGCCTGATCCCATCTCTCCCACTGCCATCACTCTGCCTGATCCCATCCATCCCTCCCACTGCCATCACTCTGCCTGATCCCATCCATCCCTCCCACTGCCATCACTTTTCCTTATCCCATCCATCCCTCCCACTGCCATCACTCTGCCTGATCCCATACATCCCTCCGACTGACATCACTGCCTGATCCCGTCTCTCCCACTGCCATCACTCTGCCTGATCCCATCCATCCCTCCCACTGCCATCACTCTGCCTGATCCCATCCATCCCTCCGACTGCCATCACTGCCTGATCCCATCTCTCCCACTGCCATCACTCTGCCTGATCCCATCCATCCATCCCACTGCCATCAATGCCTGATCCCATCTCTCCCACTGCCATCACTCTGCCTGATCCCATCCATCCCTCCCACTGCCATCACTCTGCCTGATTCCATCCATCCCTCCGACTGCCATCACTGCCTGATCCCATCTCTCCCACTGCCATCACTCTGCCTGATCCCATCCATCCCTCTCACTGCCATCAATCTGCCTGATCCCATCCATCCCTCCCACTGCCATCACTCTGCCTTATCCCATCCACCCCTCCCACTGCCATCACTCTGCCTGATCCCATCTATCCCTCTGACTGCCATCACTGCCTGATCCCATCCATCCCTCCCACTGCCATCACTCTGCCTTATCCCATCCATCCCTCCCACTGCCATCACTCTGCCTTATCCCATCCATCCCTCCGACTGAAATCACTGCCTGATCCCATCTCTCCCACTGCCATCACTCTGCCTGATCCCATCCATCCCTCCCACTGCCATCAATCTGCCTGATCCCATCCATCCCTCCCACTGCCATCACTCTGCATGATCCCATCCACCCCTCCCACTGCCATCACTCTGCCTGATCCCATCCATCCCTCCCACTGCTATCACTCTGCCTGATCCCATCCATCCCTCCCACTGCATCACTCTGCCTTATCCCATCCATCCCCCCCACTGCCATGACTCTGCCTGATCCCATCCATCCCTCCCACTGCCATCACTCTGCCTGATCCCATCCATCCCTCCCACTGCCATCACTTTTCCTTATCCCATCCATCCCTCCCACTGCCATCACTCTGACTGATACCATACATCCCTTCGACTGACATCACTGCCTGATCCTGTCTCTCCCACTGCCATCACTCTGCCTGACCCCATCCACCCCCCTCCCACTGCCATCACTCTGCCTGATCCCATCCATCCCTCCGCTTGCCATCACTGCCTGATCCCATCCATCCCTCCCACTGCCATCACTGCCTGATCCCATCCATCCCTCCCACTGCCATCACTCTTCCTGATCCCATCCATCCCTCCGACTGCCATCACTGCCTGATCCCATCTCTCCCACTGCCATCACTCTGCCTGATCCCATCCCTCCCTCCCACTGCCATCACTCTGCCTGATCCCATCCATCCCTCCCACTGCCATCACTCTGCCTGATCCCATCCATCCCTCCCACTGCATCACTCTGCCTTATCCCATCCATCCCCCCACTGCCATCACTCTGCCTGATCCCATCCATCCCTCCCACTGCCATCACTCTGCCTGATCCCATCCATCCCTCCCACTGCCATCACTTTTCCTTATCCCATCCATCCCTCCCACTGCCATCACTCTGACTGATCCCATACATCCCTTCGACTGACATCACTGCCTGATCCCGTCTCTCCCACTGCCATCACTCTGCCTGATCCCATCCATCCCCCCCCCACTGCCATCACTCTGCCTGATCCCATCCATCCCTCCCACTGCCATCACTCTGCCTGATCCCATTCATCCCTCCCACTGCCATCACTCTGCCTGATCCCATCCATCCCCCCCACTGCCATCACTCTGCCTGATCCCATCCATCCCTCCCACTGCCATCACTCTGCCTGATCCCATCCATCCCTCCCACTGCCATCACTGCCTGATCCCATCTCTCCCACTGCCATCACTCTGCCTGATCCCATCCATCCCTTCCACTGCCATCACTCTGCCTGATCCCATCCATCCCTCCCACTGCCATCACTCTGCCCAATCCCATCCATCCCTCCCACTGCCATCACTCTTTCTTATCCCATCCATCCCTCCCACTGCCATCACTCTGCCTGATCCCATCCATCCCTCCGACTGAAATCACTGCCTGATCCAAACTCTCCCACTGCCATCACTCTGCCTGATCCCATCCATCCCTCCCACTGCCATCACTCTGCCTGATCCCATCCATCCCTCCCACTGCCATCACTCTGCCTTATCCCATCCATCCCTCCCACTGCCATCACTCTGCCTGATCCCATCCATCCCTCCCACTGCCATCACTCTGCCTGATCCCATCCATTCCTCCCACTGCCATCACTTTGCCTTATCCCATCCATCCCTCCCACTGCCATCACTCTTCCTGATCCCATCCATCCCTCCGACTGACATCACTGCCTGATCCCATCTCTCCCACTGCCATTACTCTGCCTGATCCCATCCATCCCTCCCACTGCCATCACTCTGCCTGATCCCATCCATCCCTCAGACTGCCATCACTGCCTGATCCCATCTCTCCCACTGCCATCCCTCTGCCTGATCCCATCCATCCCTCCCACTGCCATCACTCTGCCTGATCCCATCTCTCCCACTGTCATCACTCTGCCTGATCCCATCCATCCCTCCCACTGCCATCACTCTGCCTGATCCCATCCATCCCTCCCACTGCCATCACTTTTCCTTATCCCATCCATCCCTCCCACTGCCATCACTCTGCCTGATCCCATACATCCCTCCGACTGACATCACTGCCTGATCCCGTCTCTCCCACTGCCATCACTCTGCCTGATCCCATCCATCCCTCCCACTGCCATCACTCTGCCTGATCCCATCCATCCCTCCGACTGCCATCACTGCCTGATGCCATCCATCCCTCCCACTTCCATCACTCTGCCTTATCCCATCCATCCCTCCCACTGCCATCACTCTGCCTTATCCCATCCATCCCTCAGACTGAAATCACTGCCTGATCCCATCTCTCCCACTGCCATCACTCTGCCTGATCCCATCCATCCCTCCCACTGCCATCAATCTGCCTGATCCCATCCATCCCTCCCACTGCCATCACTCTGCATGATCCCATCCACCCCTCCCACTGCCATCACTCTGCCTGATCCCATCCATCCCTCCCACTGCCATCACTCTGCCTGATCCCATCCATCCCTCCCACTGCATCACTCTGCCTTATCCCATCCATCCCCCCCACTGCCATGACTCTGCCTGATCCCATCCATCCCTCCCACTGCCATCACTCTGCCTGATCCCATCCATCCCTCCCACTGCCATCACTTTTCCTTATCCCATCCATCCCTCCCACTGCCATCACTCTGACTGATCCCATACATCCCTTCGACTGACATCACTGCCTGATCCCGTCTCTCCCACTGCCATCACTCTGCCTGATCCCATCCACCCCCCCCCCCCCACTGCCATCACTCTGCCTGATCCCATCCATCCCTCCGACTGCCATCACTGCCTGATCCCATCCATCCCTCCCACTGCCATCACTGCCTGATCCCATCCATCCCTCCCACTGCCATCACTCTGCCTGATCCCATCCATCCCTCCCACTGCCATCACTCTGCCTGATCCCATCCATCCCTCCCACTGCCATCACTGCCTGATCCCATCTCTTACACTGCCATCACTCTGCCTGATCCCATCCATCCCTCCCACTGCCATCACTCTGCCCAATCCCATCCATCCCTCCCACTGCCATCACTGCCTGATCCCATCCATCCCTCCCACTGCCATCACTCTGCCTGATCCCATCCATCCCTCCCACTGCCATCACTCTGCCTGATCCCATCCATCCCTCCGACTGCCATCACTGCCTGATCCCATCTCTCCCACTGCCATCACTCTGTCTGATCCCATCCATCCATCCCACTGCCATCAATGCCTGATCCCATCTCTCCCACTGCCATCACTCTGCCTGATCCCATCCATCCCTCCCACTGCCATCACTCTGCCTGATCCCATCCATCCCTCCGACTGCCATCACTGCCTGATCCCATCTCTCCCACTGCCATCACTCTGCCTGATCCCATCCATCCCTCTCACTGCCATCAATCTGCCTGATCCCATCCATCCCTCCCACTGCCATCACTCTGCCTTATCCCATCCACCCCTCCCACTGCCATCACTCTGCCTGATCCCATCCATCCCTCTGACTGCCATCACTGCCTGATCCCATCCATCCCTCCCACTGCCATCACTCTGCCTTATCCCATCCATCCCTCCCACTGCCATCACTCTGCCTTATCCCATCCATCCCTCAGACTGAAATCACTGCCTGATCCCATCTCTCCCACTGCCATCACTCTGCCTGATCCCATCCATCCCTCCCACTGCCATCACTCTGCCTGATCCCATCCATCCCTCCCACTGCCATCACTCTGCCTGATCCCATCCATCCCTCCCACCGTCATCCCACTGTCATTTCTATCCCCACCACCACTGCCACTGATGCTATCCCTATCCTTACCACTACTCCCACTGATGTCAACCCTATCCTCATCATTCCCACTGATGTCATCCCTATCCTCAACACCGTCACTGAGGTTATCCCTATCCAAACCACCACTGATGTCAACGCTATCCCCACCACCACCGCCACTGATGTCACCCCTATCCCCACCACCACTGATGTCACCCCTATCCCCACCACCACCGCCACTGATGTCACCCCTATCCCCACCACCACTGATGTCACCCCTATCCCCACCACCACTGTGCCTATATAAAATATAGGGTACTGAAATGTGTTGCCATTTTCGGGCATGCATAGTCTTAAGGTTTGGCATGTTGGGTATTTATTTACTTGACACAAACTCATCTTTTATATTTTACCCAAAAATTGGGTAATATATTTTTTATATACCCTAAAATTACCTTTTCCCTCTTAGCCTGGGTTCACACTAAATGCAGACTGCATCTAAATAGCAACCCGTCCATGCAAACAGACTGCGGAGTGTATGTTAGGTTAACGACACCCCGCAATCCGTTTTCAAAACGCAGCACGATTTGCAGAATCAAATCGCATGGGTGTGCAGGCTAAATATAACTAAAAAACATAGAGAAACTGGTAATGAAAGGAGAAAATTCCGCGCAAATGGATCTGATTATTGGAATGGCTGCAGCCTACCCAAAAATATAGTACAAGACTATATCAAAAAATGAAGAAAGTATGATAGGGTAATTGGCGCTGCCAATAGTAAAAAAATGTGTGTATATATATATATATATATACACAAGGGAGTGGTATATCTGGCAAATGCAAAAACGATGTAAGAAAATGTGTAAAAAATGTGATAACAATGGTGTAACTAAAGGTCCTTATATATACCCAATGGTTTCAATGTAATCTCACAATATGTATCTTAATCAACAGAGGATATGATTATATCATTGATAAATATTAATCATAAACCAGTAAAATGAAACAACATAAATAGATAAAAAAATAAAATATGTGCGGTGCCAGCAAGCAATAAATATATTTCAACCAGTGAAAAAATAAGTGAATCTAAAGGTAATTGTCGTGACTGGTGTAATAAATAATTTAAACACTAGGTGGCAGTATTGATAAAAAATGTAAAGTGTGGATATCCAAATAAATGACAGTTATAAAGTGATAAAATGTGCCAAGTGATATGTTAATATCAAGAGAAAACAATCAATACTAAAAAGGTGAAATAATGGATATCCAGGTGAAGAATTGATATATAAAATAAATACTAAAAATTAAATATCGTGCCAAGTGAAATGATTTGAAATCTATAAAAACACTTATAGAAATTCCAAGGATAAAACTACATAGATAATTAGATAGTCCAAAAAAAGTGCAAAAAAAGTCCAACAATTATTGATCAATATAATGATCTTCCAAAAAGGTGCAACAATAATGTGCTATAAAGTGCCAGCGAAGGCTGGCTGAGTGGCTGAGTGACAGACAACAGAGGGTTGTAGTCAATGGAGAACATTCAGAACAAGGTCATGTTACCAGTGGGGTACCTCAGGGATCTGTACTGGGACCAATTTTGTTTAATATCTTCATAAGTGATATTGCAAAAGGCCTCGATGGTAAGGTTTGTCTTTTTGCTGATGACACAAAGATATGTAACAGGGTTGATGTTCCTGGAGGGAAACGCCAAATGGAAAAGGATTTAGGAAAACTAGAAGAATGGTCAGAACTCTGGCAACTGAAATTTAATGTGGATAAGTGCAAGATAATGCACCTGGGACGTAAAAACCCAAGGGCAGAATATAGAATATTTGACACAGTCCTGACCTCAGTATCTGAGGAAAGGGATTTAGGAGTAATTATTTCAGAAGACTTAAAGGTGGGAAGACAATGTAATAGAGCAGCACGAAATGCCAGCAGAATGCTTGGATGTATAGGGAGAGGTATAAGCAGTAGAAAGAGAGAAGTGCTTATGCCGCTGTACAGAACACTGGTGAGACCTCACTTGGAGTATTGTGCGCAGTACTGGAGGCCATATCTCCAGAAGGATATAGATACTCTAGAGAGAGTTCAGAGAAGAGCTACTAAACTAGTACATGGATTGCAGGAAAAAACTTACCAGGAAAGGTTAAAGGACCTTAACATGTATAGCTTGGAAGAAAGAAGAGACAGAGGGGATATGATAGAAACTTTTAAATACATAAAGGGAATCAACTCGGTAAAGGAGGAGAGCATATTTAAAAGAAGAAAAACTACCACAAGAGGACACAGTTTTAAATTAGAGGGGCAAAGGTTTAAAAGTAATATGAGGAAGTATTACTTTACTGAGAGAGTAGTGGATGCATGGAATAACCTTCCTGCAGAAGTGGTAGCTGCAAATACAGTGAAGGAGTTTAAGCATGCATGGGATAGGCATAAGGCTATCCTTCATATAAGATAGGGGCAGGGACTATTCATAGGATTCAGATATATTGGGCAGACTAGATGGGCCAAATGGTTCTTATCTGCCGACACATTCTATGTTTCTATGTTTCTATGAAGGTTTTCATGGATGGAGGGGGTGCTTCCCAGTGATGGATCAGGTTGTGGGTGTCGGGTGAGGGAATTTCCGTGCTCCCCTTCCTACATAGCCCGCACTCACCAGAGAGCGGCACCCCTACAGGGGTAACCAGCGTTGGATTAATGGGGTCTTCCCCGGAAAGCTGCGGTGAGCCTCTCCACTCCTTCTGGGATCAAATGCACTTCCTCCTTCCAGCACTAATGTAATTTAGGCAAACGATGTGGCATGGGATCTTGGGCAGTGCTCCAAAGTGTTATCAATGATGTCCGAGATTATATGGATAGAAAACACTAATATAGTGATGTACTGCAAAATGTGTCTGTTTATTAGGCATATAACATAAAGTACTCACATTTAAAATAACGATACAGTGTCCGTAAGCAGGTAGGGACCGCAAACCCCTCGTATAGCGGTACTTCCGGACGCCGTGCGTATCAGCAACCGGATTTGTGTGTCAAAGGGCGGAACTGACGTGCCTACGCTCTACGCGTTTCGTCATCAAGCTGACGTCATCAGGAGCAGCGTGAGGCTACGTGAGTCCCGCTTGTATAAATCCTAGTAGGTTGCCCAGCAACCGGAACGAGCGCCCAATCAGAAAATTCATACTAACGCGTCATAAGTTGTTGGGCAGTATTTAATAGTCAAAACTTAAAAGAAGTGTGGAACTCCCCGAAGGTTTAGTGGTGGCCAATGAATTTTATTCGGGAGCCAGAGTCAGCAGTTACTAGGGAAATCTGTTTGAATGGATTAATTAATAATATAACCACGGATAATAAAACTATGTTTAAAAATGGATTATTTAATGTTATAACCACGGATGTTAAAACTAAATATAAATTAATAACAAAGGGATATAAAAGAGCGAACAAGTTAGTACGTCTATATTTTGAAGATTCTGTAATCACAAATGTAAAAGTAATTAAAAACATGACGAATATGTCGAAATATTTTTCCATATGTAAAAATTTTTTTCAATTGGCATCATCAACCATATTACTCAAGAGTAGATTAAATAAAAATGTATTTGGATGAAATTAATATATGCACTCTCAATAAAAAATATTTTTTTAAAAAATTATTAAAAAACCTATTGCGGGTATAAGAGGGTTCTGGCAAAATCGCCCGGAACAAATTATTAATTATAAAATAATTTCATTAAAGTCTATATTAAATTTATGGGACTGATATGTAAATTAAATTATGATAAAAAAAATTGTCTATATATTGTTTTAAATAAAAAATGTCTATCAAACAATAGAAATATGAAGATTTATACGTGTAAATAATTTTATATCTCCCTCAATATTTGTACCTGTGGGAAAGGGAAGGCATTAATTTCCTGTGGACGGGCATCCCACTGGTTGGTATATAAATATACAAGATATATATTATTTAGCAAACTTCTAATAGAAAACATATATCAATAAGCATCCCATATGTAATCTTGTATATAACCTTGTAGATCCATATGGTATATTATAAGGACCAAAACGTTAATAGACACCAAATAGATGGGAAGCGTATGTCAAATTCAAAGTAATCATTCCTAGTATATATAGGTATCTGTATCAGGTGACCAGCCATAGTATGTCTATAAAGAGAAGGCCATATAATTATATGATAATCATAATAAATAATCAGAGGAGAATGTATGGGTAACTTTCCATATTTAAATGTAGAGAAAAAAAACCAAAACAGAGAGATAACCTGGCTTATTCAGAGTTGATATATTATATCCATGGGAACTTAGTGTTAGATTATAAATAGTTGTCAGTGGTGTTAAGATATTTGATTAAAAAGGTTAAAAAATATTTAAAAATCAGATATAAAACAATTCAAATCTATGTCAAGATTGAGTCCTCCAGGTTGTAAAGATTCTAATAGATATATCCACTTGGTTTCGTTTTGTGAAACTTTTCTGGTTTTATTTTCACCTCTCCAGTGTTCCTTAACACTGTCTATACCATAAAATATTAACCCTTTGGGGTTCCGATTGTGTACATCTCTAAAATGTCTGGATAGACTGTGTTTATGAAATCCTCTCTTAATGTTTCCAATGTGTTCCCTGATACGTACCATTAGAGGTCTGGTAGTTCTGCCTATATACTGTAGCTTGCAAGGACATTCCACAATGTATGTCACGTGGGTGCTATGGCAGGTAATCAGGTTTTTTATTTTGAAAATCTTTTTATTCACATTGGATTTAAATTGTGTTGTTTTCTTTTTCTGTGCTGGATTGTTTCTACAGGCTAGGCAATTGCGACATCGGATGAAGCCTTTCATATCTGGAAAAAGTTTCACTTCTTTTGGAGGGTTTACTACATTGTGAACAAGTCTATTCCTCAGTGTAGGTGCCTTCCGATAAATGAATCTTGGTCTACTTGGTAAAATTTTAGAAAAGGTCTTATCTGATTTTAAAATAGGCCAGTACTTTTTAAAAATTTTTTCTACTGACTTATATTGTTTGTTGAATCCCGTTATAAAAGCATATTCAAAATTATTGTCATTGTTTCGAGTCTTCGTTTTTAGTAGTTCCTCTCTTGATATATTTTTGATACTGTCTTTTGTTCTCTCTAAAGTCGCCTTATCATATCCTTTCTCCTCGAATCGTTGAGTTAGTTTTGCAGCTTGTATTTCAAAATCCTCTATATTGGTACAGTTTCTTCTGACCCTCATATATTGTCCTTTAGGTATGTTTTGCTTCCATTTTGGATGGTGGCAACTGGATGTCGGGATGTACCCGTTCTTATCTGTAGGCTTAAAAAAGGTTTTGGTCTCTATTCTATCGATATTCTTGAAAATCTGTAGGTCCAAGAAGTCAATTTGTTGTTTATCGAAATTAGCTGTAAATTTTATACCATAAGGGTTATTATTGAGTTGCTGAATAAAATTAATTAAAGTGTCTTGTGCTCCTTCCCATACTAAAAATATATCGTCAATGTAACGACGGTAAAACTGTAGTTGTGGTATATTTTTCTCGTAGATCATTTTCTCCTCAAGCATGTTCATAAAAATGTTGGCTACACTGGGGGCATATCGTGCCCCCATGGCCACGCCTTTTGTTTGTAGGTAAAATACTTTGTTATACCAAAAATAATTCTTTTCCATTGCGAGTTGTAACCCTTCTACTATGTAGTTAATCTGTGCTTGTTTTAGGTCAGTTTCCTCCGATAAAGCTTTTCTGACGCTTTCTATCCCGTCCTTCTGTTCAATGCTGGTGTAGAGTGAGTTTGCGTCAATTGTTACCAGGAACTGTGTTTCCTTAGTTGTAAATTGTTGTAGTTCCTTGATCAGTTGGGTGCTGTCCTTTAAATATGATGTTCCATTGCTGACTAGCGGCTGAAGGAAAGTGTCCAAATATTCACCAAGTCTCGAGAAGAGTGATTCTATCCCGCTAACTATGGGTCTCCCTGGCGGTTTATCCAGCCTTTTATGAAGCTTTGGGAGATAGTAGATGACTGGTGTTTTAGCTGCTTTTGGAAGTAGGTACCTGGCTTCCTTTTCTGTTAGTATTCCCAGTTTAGTTCCCTTCTTGATGTAAGCCTCTAATTTTTTCTTGTATTCCTTCTTTGGATTTTTGGATAATTGTTTGTATGTGCCAGGGATACTCAGGAGATTTTTCATTTCATGTTCATAATCTTGTTTGTTGATAATCACAAGACCACCTCCTTTATCGGCTGGGCGTATTATTACATCTTTCTTTTTTTCAATTTCTGCTATGGTATCCCAAATTTTATTTTCCTTGTTGTTGTATGTCTTAAGGTTCTTCATGTCGTATTCTACCATTTTCTTGAATGCCTGCATGCATTCATTATTTGGGACTTTGGGATTGAAAATCGAACGATTCCTTAATTTAGTATGTTTAAAAGGGTTGTTAGTATCCGTAGTCCTCTGGGTTCCGTTGATTTTAAAAAATTTCTTTATATTCAATTTTCTTAAAAACCTCTGTAAGTCTATGTATGCTTCAAATTTGTCTAAATTCTTATTGGGGGCGTATTTCAATCCTAAGTCTAAAATTTCTAATTCCTCCGTGGTAAAAACAGTATTACTAAGATTAAAAATTCCTTCTCCTAATATTCTCTTCTTCGTTTTCTTTCTCCCCCCACGTTTCCCTCTGGTCCGTTTCCTCCGTCCCAACGGTTGTTCCAGGTATTCGGCCTCCCAGTAATCTGTTGAAAGGAGTTGGGGTTCCTCCACCCCCTCTGGTACGATGTTCCTTGGTGGTACGTATTCCCTGTTGGTCTGTTGTGATCTGCGGGTCTTGGGGGTCCTCTCCAATTCTGTCCTCGTGACTGGTTGTACCGCCCCCTTGAAAAAAATTCCCTTGGTCGTATGGTCCTTCATTTCTCCTGAAACCTCGAGACGGATAGGGTCCCCTTTCCATAAATGGGGAGAACCTATTTGAAGTGGGAATCTGATATCTAGGAGATTCATAATTCTGGGGGTATTGGTATCTTGGAGATTCGTACCTCTGTGAATGTTGGTATCTTGGTGATTCATACCTCTGAGTGAATGGTCCCCTTGGTTGATTCCCACGGGGTGTCCTGGGAGGTTCATAATTATCTCTGGCTCTTGGTGTTCCTTCTTCGCGACTTTCTACATTTCTCATTGGTCTGAAGGAAAATTCTCTCGGGGTTCTGGGAGTAGGTGCTTCCGATTCTTCTTCTTCCTCATCATCGTCCGGTGTGGTCTCCCTAGATCCGGTTAATGGTGTAGTGTTTTCTGTTATTTCCATATTTTCATCTGTTATGGAGGTTTGCCATTTATAGACTTTATTGTTTTTGTAGTCTAAAATATCCCTATTGAATTTTTTCTGTTTCTTTGCTTGCAGATCTTTATCATATTTGGCTATAATTGTAGACAATTCTTTTTCCTTTTCCTTATATTCATTTTGGGTAGAAAATGGTGTGAGGAGGGTTTTTAGTCTGGTGATGTTGGTTTCCACTTCTTTTAATTTGAATTTTCTTCTTCCAATGATTTGTTTCAATAATTCCGACTCGCATCTATTAAAGAGTTGGAACCATTCATCCATTAGGCCTGGATCAGACAGGCCGTCATTCGGATGTAGTTCCCATCTCAATTTACGTGGGGCCATTCTTTCCTTAATATACATCTCTAATGTTGAGATATCCCACCAGACTCTTAACTGTTTCTCCAGATCATGTCTTAATTGTCTAAATAGACCATTGAGATCATGGTTATTGGTGGCCTTCTGTTGGTTAAATACCTCCTCGATTTTTATCTCCCTATTTCCAACATAATTGAATATATCCATTGCAGCAGAAAAAAACACTAATTAAAGTGTCAAAGGTAATGAAAGGAGAAAATTCCGCGCAAATGGATCTGATTATTGGAATGGCTGCAGCCTACCCAAAAATATAGTACAAGACTATATCAAAAAATGAAGAAAGTATGATAGGGTAATTGGCGCTGCCAATAGTAAAAAAATGTGTGTATATATATATATACACAAGGGAGTGGTATATCTGGCAAATGCAAAAACGATGTAAGAAAATGTGTAAAAAATGTGATAACAATGGTGTAACTAAAGGTCCTTATATATACCCAATGGTTTCAATGTAATCTCACAATATGTATCTTAATCAACAGAGGATATGATTATATCATTGATAAATATTAATCATAAACCAGTAAAATTAAACAACATAAATAGATAAAAAAATAAAATATGTGCGGTGCCAGCAAGCAATAAATATATTTCAACCAGTGAAAAAATAAGTGAATCTAAAGGTAATTGTCGTGACTGGTGTAATAAATAATTTAAACACTAGGTGGCAGTATTGATAAAAAATGTAAAGTGTGGATATCCAAATAAATGACAGTTATAAAGTGATAAAATGTGCCAAGTGATATGTTAATATCAGGAGAAAACAATCAATACTAAAAAGGTGAAATAATGGATATCCAGGTGAAGAATTGATATATAAAATAAATACTAAAAATTAAATATCGTGCCAAGTGAAATGATTTGAAATCTATAAAAACACTTATAGAAATTCCAAGGATAAAACTACATAGATAATTAGACTTTTGGACTATCTAATTATCTATGTAGTTTTATCCTTGGAATTTCTATAAGTGTTTTTATAGATTTCAAATCATTTCACTTGGCACGATATTTAATTTTTAGTATTTATTTTATATATCAATTCTTCACCTGGATATCCATTATTTCACCTTTTTAGTATTGATTGTTTTCTCCTGATATTAACATATCACTTGGCACATTTTATCACTTTATAACTGTCATTTATTTGGATATCCACACTTTACATTTTTTATCAATACTGCCACCTAGTGTTTAAATTATTTATTACACCAGTCACGACAATTACCTTTAGATTCACTTATTTTTTCACTGGTTGAAATATATTTATTGCTTGCTGGCACCGCACATATTTTATTTTTTTATCTATTTATGTTGTTTCATTTTACTGGTTTATGATTAATATTTATCAATGATATAATCATATCCTCTGTTGATTAAGATACATATTGTGAGATTACATTGAAACCATTGGGTATATATAAGGACCTTTAGTTACACCATTGTTATCACATTTTTTACACATTTTCTTACATCGTTTTTGCATTTGCCAGATATACCACTCCCTTGTGTATATATATATATATACACACATTTTTTTACTATTGGCAGCGCCAATTACCCTATCATACTTTCTTCATAGAGAAACTGGTAGTTGTTCATCATTGGTCATTTTGTTTAAAAAAAAAATGGGCTGCTCAGCCTAAAATGCCCGGGCCTATTTTTTGTCCCAGTCCGGGCCTGATCCCCACCCACACCAATGATGGGGCTTATCCTATCCCTACCCACACCAATGATGGGGCTTATCCTATCCCCACCCACACCAATGATGGGGCTTATTCTATCCCCACCCACACCAATGATGGGGCTTATCCTATCCCCACCCACACCAATGATGGGGCTTATTCCATTCCCACTCACACCAATAATTGGGCTTATTCCATTCCCACTCACACCAATAATTGGGCTTATTCTATTCCCACTCACACCAATAATTGGGCTTATTCCATTCCCGCTCACACCAATAATTGGGCTTATTCCATTCCCACTCACACCAATGATGAGGCTTGTTCTATCTCCACCCATACCAATGATGGGGCTTTTATCTCCACTGACACCAATGATGGGGCTTATTCTATCCCCACTGACACCAATGATGGGGCACTATTTCTCCCACTGATACCAACGATGGGGGTTTATTCAGTCCCCACTCGCACCAACGATGGGGGTTTATTCAGTCCCCACTCACACCAACGATGGGGGCTTATTCTGGCCCCACTCACACCAACGATGGGGGCTTATTCTGGCCCCACTTGCACCAACGATGGGGGCTTATTCTGGCCCCACTCGCACCAACAATGGGGGCTTATTCTGGCCCCAATCACACCAATGATGGGGGCTTATTCTGGCCCCACTTGCACCAACGATGGGGGCTTATTCTGGCCCCACACGCACCAACGATGGGGGCTTATTCTGTCCCCACTCGCACCAAGGATGGGGGCTTATTCTGTCCCCTTTCACACCAACGATGGGGCTTATTTTCTTCTCCCTGGCACCAATAATGGGGCTTATTGTATCCCCACTGACACCAATGATATGGGGTAATTTTCCTCCCACTAACACCACCAATATGGGGCTTATTTTGCTCTCACTGGCACCAACTAGAAAATGTATTATTCACTTACTAACACTAAGAGTGGAGCTTATTTTATCCTCATTGATAACAAAGATGGGGCTGAGATGGGCTCAGGCGTGTTCAAGTTCCCACTTGCCCAATCCCACCAGGATGCCGACACTGCACTCTGCTAATCACAGGCAGTGAGACATTTCCCGATCCGCAGCTGCGCAGATGGGGAAATCTCTCAGTGCCTGTGATTAGCGGAGGGCTCGGGCACATGGAAACTCAAACAAACCCGAGCCCATCTCTAAACACCAATAATTAGTCCTAATGACTCCAACAATAAGGATTCGTTTATCCCAAAGATATCCTTGATTGGTTCTTTTTATTCTGACTCCAGCAATGTGGGGCTTATTTGACTTCCAGGGAACATTGGCAACATGGGACCCATTTTGCTTTCATTGACATAAACAATATGGGTGTCAGCTCACTGACACCATCGATATGGGGTCTTACATTTTTTTCTAACTGATATCAATGATATGTGGCTTGTTTTGCTCATGCTGATACCAGCAACAAGGTTTTCTCCTCCCACTGACATTATCAGGCTTTTTTTTTTTTTATATCCCCACTGACACAAGTGATGGGGCCTTTCCACTACTAGGAACATCAAAATACATTGGGTCATTTTCCTCCCACTAAACCAAAAAATATAAGTCTTATGCTGCTGCCAATGATACCGGAAAGTTTCATTATCCTCTTACTGACAGGGGGGCTTATTTTATGAACGTGATTTTTATTTTATTTTATAATGATTTGCTTCACATATGTGTGCTTTGCTAAAATGTGCATTTTATTCCATTCATATACCGCAACGCATGGAAGCAAACAATTTATACCCCAACGTTCCTTCCAAATGCATTCCACTGTACATTCATTACGGCACACCACAATGCACAAATGACATGTTGGCAGCTGCTTTTTACCATCACACACATTAACGCATATACCTAACGCACAGGTGTCAAGGAGCCCTAAAGGTCATTAAAGCCCCGTACACACGTACCGATCGTCGGCCGAACGATCGGCCGTCTTTTGTCCGAGGGCTGTCTTGTCTGTTGAAAAGTGCAAAAGACTGCACACGAATTTTGTCGGCCAACAACAGCCGACTGCAGAAGTGATGTCATGTGATGGTTAACTTTCCTGGTCTTTTTTCTTTTCTGAGCATGGCCAGTCTTGCAAATCTGCTGTCTGTCGGCCGAATTCTGTACTGACTGGCGAACAATCGGCCATTCTGGTGTCGGCATACAAAAATTTTAATGCTTGCACGACAGATTCTGTTCGGCCGAAAGTGCGCTGTCGGCTGTCGGAAGCATCATACTAACAAGCCGAAAATCGTCCGATCGGACGTCGGCCGAATCTTTTCGGCCGACAATCTGCACGTGTGTACGGGCCTTTAGTTACAAACAGCAGTTAGCAAAACCTTCCTCTGTACAATCAATCTGAAGCAATGTAGAAGTTTCATAGATAGTTACTGAGATCTGTATGGGAGCAGAAGCTCTAGGCGCTGCTTTGTGGCCAAACGTTGCAAAGGATTGTGTTAGATGGAGAGGAAGAAGGAGGGACAGGTAGAAAATCAAGCTTTGAACTTATACTAAAACGCATTGCTGGAATGGTACAGCTTGATTGAATATAAAAAGCTTGGTTTAGCTCAATGGGGACCAGGCTAGGTGGAGTGTAAGCAGACTTTGACTTTATTTCAGGAGGAAGCCATTGCACATGGAAATACAATTGGTGAGTTTAGGGTGTGATCCATTACAGTCTAACATTGTCTTACCTTCTTGATGTCAGGTGGCTATTGTACCTTACACAAGCAGAATGTGAGGATCCACCCTCCAACACAACCAGCATGTGGGGATCCACCCTCCAACTCAACCAACATGTGCGGATCCACCCTCCAACACAACCAACATGTGCGGATCCACCCTCCAACTCAACCAACATGTGCGGATCCACCCTCCAACACAACCAACATGTGCGGATCCACCCTCCAACTTAACCAACATGTGGGGATCCACCCTCCAACACAACCAACATGTGCGGATCCACCCTCCAACTCAACCAACATGTGCGGATCCACCCTCCAACTCAACCAACATGTGCGGATCCACCCTCCAACTCAACCAACATGTGCGGATCCACCCTCCAACTCCACCAACATGTGCGGATCCACCCTCCAACTCCACCAACATGTGCGGATCCACCCTCCAACTCAACCAGCATGTGAGGATTCACCCTCCAACTCAACCAGCATGTGAGGATCCTCCCTCCAACTCAACCAGCATGTGCGGATCCACCCTCCAACTCAACCAGCATGTGAGGATCCACCCTCCAACTCAACCAACATGTGAGGATCCACCCTCCAACTCAACCAACATGTGCGGATCCACCCTCCAACTCAACCAGCATGTGCGGATCCACCCTCCAACTCAACCAACATGTGGGGATTAACCCTCCAACACAACCAACATGTGCGGATCCCTTAGGGCTCTTTCACACGGGCTTTCCGTGTGAGAGCTCCGCTGCGGTCCTTTTTTTTTTTTTCACGGAGC
This sequence comes from Pelophylax lessonae, assembly GCF_965119305.1. Lineage (NCBI taxonomy): Eukaryota > Metazoa > Chordata > Amphibia > Anura > Ranidae > Pelophylax > Pelophylax lessonae. The sequence goes on from NW_028119964.1 coordinate 144,742, forward strand.
GAATGACATTTCTGTCATCCGCTCCGTAGGTCCGCATATCATCCCATCCGTTTGCGGATGATATGCGGACCTAATGTAAGTCTATGGGGATTGCGGATGTCAGCGGATGACACCGCTGACATCCGATTTTCCTTCCTTTCCGTTTTTTGAACGGAGGAAAAATAGGGTTCTGTTCCGTTCCAAAAAACGGAACAGAACTGAAATGAAGGAAATCGGATGTCAGCGGATGGTATTCCGCTGACATCCGCAATGCCATAGACTTACATTATGTCCGCAAATCATCCGCAAAAAAATAGGATGATTTGCGGACATACGGAAAGCCTGTGTGAAAGAGCCCTTAGGCTCTCTTCACACTGGTATTAAAACAGGTGTTTGGGTTGAGTTTTTATCACTTTGTGAATGCCTATGTAATACAATAAAAATGGATAATATAGACAGGGGGAAAAGCTGTTCACATTTGAAAAACATAGCATTTGCTTTGCTTTGCTTTGCATCCCTGTGCGCAGGGCCAGATTAACGTAGGGGCTATTGGAGCTGCAGCTCCAGGCCCCTACCTTTATATAGGCCCCGGGTTGGCCATATTCACTGTTACCACTCTTCTGTCACTTGTAAACACAGAAGTCTGGCTTCTATGCTCGCTTCCCCAGGCAGCTCCCTCAGAACCTCCACACACAGCACGAAGGCCGGACAAGGAGGGACAGTTGCTGATGCATGGATGTGTTTATGGGCTTCAGAGACAGCATCCCATGTTGAATTAGGCATGCATGGCTGCACCCTTCCTCCCCTTAAGGCCCTTCAAAATCCTCAGCACCAAGCCCATGATGCTCTTAATCTGGCCCTGGTCCTCCTCCACCGCCGCTTCCACCTACACCGCCCATAGGTGTGCGCAGCCTATTGCATTAGGGTGTGCACCCCAAAGTTGAAATACACATGCATGTGTTTGCCTACATGTACATGGCCCCGATACATTACTCTCCCTGCTGGCAAAGAGAAATAGAGCAGAGCAGGTCCGAGGGAGATCTTTCCCATCTCCTCACTGGCAAACAGAGCGATAATGCTATGTGCCCTAGGTGATTAGGGTGTGCCCAGGCACATCCGGCACACCCTGTGCGCACGCCTATGAGACCGCCACATCCACCACCACCTCAACCTCCCTCCTACTCCATATGGGCCTCGTCCTTCAGAGATGAAGAACATTGTTTTATTTTTCTGTTTTTTTTTTTGTTGTTTTAAGTTATTTCCCTATCCACATTTGTTTGCAGAGCACTTGCCATGCTCTTAACAACGTTTTGCTGCCATTTGCAGCACTCTAGCCCTTTCCATTGGTGTTTTAGAGCCATTTTAGTGCCTGAAAGTTCGGGTCCCCATTGACTTCAATGGGGTTCGGTGTCCGGCAAAAGTCCGGGACACGGACCCGGACTTTTTTTTAAAGTTCGGCCGAACCCGCCGAACACGGACATCCAGGTGTCCGCTCAACTCTACTTCTTAGCACTTGTACAAGCAAGATTCACCATACTGTATTTGAAAAATGTCCCACTGTCATTAAATGCATGGTCAACAATTTTCTCTACAGCATCCACACTGCCACTATTTTGGAAGAATGTCCCGCTGTCATTGGATGCACGGAAAACATTTTCCTGTATAGCTCCGGCACACACATGGCTCCCGGCACACCGATCCATATGCCCTGGGCCGCCATTTTCTCCGTCTAAACTTGCACCATTTACTGTTAAGCAGACACAGTCCTTTTGTACAGCAAGATGCATTTATCCCGCTCTCCAGCACATCACTTGATCAGACAATTTGTAATCCAGGCAAAGATTCTTCCATTGCCATAGGAAACCATCACTGTGCATTTTATTCTTCATCTCACCCTCCCTATCCCATGTTGAGCAGGCCTCACACATCTCTCGAGCATTAGAACACAGTCTTTGAGAGAAAAATGGCAATTTTTTAAACTTTCTTCGGCCGTTACCATTAGCAACCATTCCAGTAACCCAGGGAAGTTAAATATGTATATCAGTTCTAGGGACAACTGCCCACATCCACATCCATAAATGTAATATTGGACAGTAGGAGCAAAGAAAAGATAGGGAGGAAGTAACCTTCCCATATCCCTCCTAACAAAACTGGACTTTAAGGGATGTGGGGTAGTGATGAGCCAAACACCCCCGGTTCAGTTCGCACCAGAACACTGCAAACAGAGTAAAAGTTTCTTCGAACAAATGGACCCAAATGAAGTCTATGGGACTCGAACCTCGAAAACCAAAACTGTCTCATTTTGAAGGCTTAATTGCAAGTTATTGCTTTAAAAAAGTGTATGGGGGTCCAGGTCCTGACCTGGGGAACATGTAGCAATGAAAAAAAGTTTTAAAAAACAATCATTTTTAAAGGAGCACTGACTTACTTACTGATTTTAATGAGGCTTAAAGTGAAAGTGAAGAAATTTTTAATTTTTTTAAATATCGTGCCTGGGGGGGGGGGTCCCCTGAATGTGCCTGTAAAGTAGGGCATCTACGTGCATACGATGTATAAACCTGCTGCAGCTATACTAACATTTCTAAAGCATAAAATGTCATATACAAATATACATACAAGTTTCAAATCACATGTACTTGTCATACAGGTGCAGAAAAATTGGGCCTTGCTTGTTGATAGTGCCTGAACACCGTAACCCCCGCATTTACTCTTGGTGGGTGCAGGAACGGGACCTGCTGGTAAGAATTCCATGCAAATTTGAAATCGCATGTGCTATACAAGTGCCAAAAATTGGGCCTTTGGTTTTAGTGGTGCCTGAACACCGTAGCCCCTCACAGTTAGCAGGGCACAGGGGCAGGTCCTGCTGTTAAAAATGACATACGTCATTTAAATTGTATGCACCTGTCATACAAGTGCAGAAAAACTAGGCCTTGGGGGTTGGTAGTGACCTAAACCCAGTGGTGTATTTAGGTTTTGTGCTGCCCTTGGCCTAACTATGCTTGGGCACCCCCTCATTTACATATGACCCACCCCTTCCTGTAAAGGCCACACCCCTTCCTGTTATCCGCCCTGTCATCTGTAAACCACAGACCATAACGACAGTCTATCAGTGCCCTTCAATACAGCCTCATCAATTCCCATAAGTTCAGCCGCATCAGTCCCATCAGTGCAGCCTCATTAGTTTCCATCAGTGGCCATCAATGCAAAATATCAGTGCCCATCAGGACAGCATATCAGTGCGGCCTTGTGCCCATCAGTGCAGCATATCAGTTGCCCATCAGTGCCACCTCGTGCCAATTAGGGATGATCGAACGGTTCGGGTCGACCATCGGTTCGACACGAACATTGGGTGTTCGAGGTTCGGCCGAATTTAGAACTTTTTGCCCAAAAAGTTCAGAATTCGGCAACCAGAACCGCAAAAAATGCAATGCTTCAGGAAATGGGCTTTAAAAGCCCGTGATTGGACCAGAACCATTAGCAAAAGCCAATTGAGGGGGCAGGAGAATGCTAGGAATGTGATTGGAGTGACGAGGGGGTCCCTAGACCAATCATTAGTGAATACGCCCCCCAGTATATAAGATCGCCCCCGCCATAATTCCTAGCATTGTTACACTGGACATGGAAGAGAATGGAAGCAGTTCTGTTAATTTTACTTTAAAAGTGTCATTTAGCTATTTTTAGTGTGAGGAAAGGGATATCTAGTGTAGTGCTCCTTTAGAGTGCTCCTTTACACTTAAGTTAGCTTCAAAAATTCAGTTTCTGTAGGGAAAGTGTTAAGTGTAAGGAGACCGTAGTGTAGTGTAGGGTTAACTGGCAGTGACTGCTATGGCAGGGTGACAAAACCCTTCCATAGCAGGGTGACCGCTATAGAGAAATGATCATTTCTCTGAATAGCTTCGGCACACCCATATGGTTTCTCACCAGCCAAGCATTTTTTATGCTGCAGGGGCTGCCACTGCCAGTGCTTTTTTGAGGACATGTTTGATGTCAGACATGACATCTGAACATGTGTATAGGGGGTATATATAGACATATATGTCTGAATATATACCCCTAGACATATATAGGTGTGATAGTAGCAGAAATAAATGCTTGCGCTAATGAAATCATTTACAGTATTATATTTCTGCTACTATCACACCTATATATGTCTAGGGGTATATATTCAGACATATATGTCTATATATACCACCTATACACATATTCAGATGTTTTGCCTGCCTCAAAAGAACCCAAAAAAATTTCAAAAAAACGCTAGCGTCAAAAAAAAAAAATGCCCAGGTGTGTTTTTGCTGGCATTTTTTGGGGGGTTTTGGAGGCAGGCAAAACATCTGAACTTGTGCACAGTACCACTATACACAAGTTCAGATGTTTTTCCTGACTGCAAAGAACCCAAAAAAATGCCTGGTGTGATCTGAAAGTTTTCTAATACAAACAATCTTTTTTTTTTATGGTTCTGGACATGCTACAGAGCTGAAGCTTCACATGCACACCTTTTAGACCCCCCAGACCTGAAATCCAAAGTAAAAATTAAAAAATTTCTTTTTTTTTCCATTTTTTCAATAATTGGCTTTTTTTTTATCAAAAATGACAATTTTTAAGAACTTTTTGTTGTGTGATTTGGTGTCTGGGGGGTCTAAAAGGTGTACCTGTGAAGTTTCACAGAACCAGAAAAAAAGATCATATAGGTGTTAAAGTTAAAGGAGGGTCCCAACCCACATCCCTGTTCTACTGAAAAATTATATTTTTTTTTCATGGTTCCGGACATGCTACAGAGCTGAAACTTCACATGCACATATTTTAGACCCCCCCAGATACTAAATCCAAAGTAAAAATCAAAAAATCTCTCTTTTTTTTTTTTTTTTTTTAATTTTTCAATAATTGGCTTTTTTTATCAAAAATGACAATTTTTAAGAACTTTTTTTGTGTGATTAATAGTTAATGGGGCATGACCCAGAACCCTAGGCACTTTTTAGGGGCATTTATTGGGTTTTAGGGCTTAAAAATTGTGTTTTTTGATTACCGAAGTTCGGGTCCCATTGATTTCAATGGGGTTCTGAAATCCGAACCGAACTTTTGGAAAATTCGGGTGTTCTGGTCGAACCAAACTTTTCAAAAGTTCGATCATCCCTAGTGCCATTCAGTGCAGCAAATCAGTTGCTGCCACTGATTTGTAATCATAGGATTATTTCACTTATTTGTATAATGAATAGGACGTCCATAGTCATTATAGAAATAAGTGAAATAATCAGTGGCAGCAAACACAAGTATATCCAAGTACAAGTATATCCAAATATCTTATAAGCCGGCGGGGACCCTTTTCGTGTGGGAGCTGGGAGGAGGCTATTTTTTTTTTTGTGCGGGTGACAGCTTTTTTGCTGCCCCCTTGCAAAGAGCTGCCCTAGGCCTGGGCCTTGTTGGCCTAGGCCAAGATACAGCACTGCCTAAACCAAAAACATTGTTGGAAGCTAGCAGAATCAAGGTAGAGGAATAGGATAGGCAGGATATGCAGTCTTCAAGGGATGGCAGACCCCTAGCAAATTCAATCTGTTACATCAGCAATAGGGGCCTGATAGCTCTTGTTGATCCAGGACTGGTTCATTTTAATGAAAGTCAGCTAATCAACAGAGTTTGTGGACAGACGCACTCTTTTGTCTGTCACAAAACCTCCAGCAGCACTGAACGCCTGTTCGGAAAGCACGCTGGAAGCAGGACAGGCCAGTAGCTCCATTGCATATTGAGCAAGTTCTGGCCAGTGGTCCATCCTCAAGACCCAGTAACCCAGTGGATGCGCAGCTGGAAAGGTCTCCAAGCCTGATCTTGAGCCTAGATAATCATGCACCATATAATGGAGACGCTGGCAATGGTTTTGTAGCCCTGCCCCCTTGGGGGTGGCTTGTTGCATGGACGTCCTCTTCACTTCTTATGCCCTGAGCCTGCTCCAACCCATCGGACACTATTATTTCGGTCATTGTGAATAACTGAGACCACAAGTGTTGCAGTGAATAAACAATTTACTGCTTTTGACTTTTATATGTAAAACAGGAATATGCAAACAGAATCAGAAATAACACAGATTTTATAAAAAAGACTGCTAGTAGGCCAGATACATCAATCGCAAAAAAGCAACACCTACGTCCCTAATCGAATATTGAAAAAAGATGTTCACAGGAGTCATCACAAAACAGCTGCAATGAAATAGCCCAATTGGGACTGGGAAACGCCAATGTAGCCAATAACCAAAGGGCCATTGCATTCACAGCACAGGTGACTCCAAAAGAACATATATGGAGGGGGGGGCAAAGTATGGGACTTTTATGGTGTCATAAAAAAGTAGGTAACAACAGAGTAATAAAAATTGGAAAAAAATTTATTAATACATGAAACAAAACATATTTTTTAAAAAGAAACAACAATTAGGACTGAAACCTAATCAGAGGACCTGAGGTGTAGTATTAATCAATAGAAACAAGAGGGACATGGAAAAATGCATATTGTATCAAAAAACCCAGAAACTCCGGTAAGTAGATGAGAAGAGGGTCCATGTCCATCTCAGAATACTTTACATGTTTCGCGGTGTTGAAACCGCTTCTTCAGAAGTTTATTATGCACAATGGTCAAACATCTCTGATATAGGACAATACGAACAACAAAGAAATATACAAAAAGAAAAGAAAACAGCGTCAATAATGTAAATTACAATAATACATTTTTATCATCTCACTGAAGGTAACCCATATAGCCAGCACTCGTGCACAGAACCCCTTGAACACCAAAGGTGTAGTTGGAAAATGATAGTGACTGGAAAACATGCACCCAGCCATATACAGGTCCCCCAGGCGGGTGCGGTTGCCCAGAAAAAAGGGAAGAGGAGACTCCAGGTGAAAAAGAGGAGGAAAGAGGGAATTGTTTATCACCAAAAAGGTGGAATATTGTTATATTATATAGAAAAAACATATAGTACCTCATAATTATCCTTTCTTTCCTCTAGAGTACTACTTTAAAAACAGTGAAAGAGGCCATACTAGGGCATGATGGTAAAGACTTTAGGGTCCCTGACCTGAGAGGGAGAATATATGGATGATAAAAAATCATAGTAGTGAGCCTTTAACTGATGTGACAATATAGCACACAAGTAATACATGTCCATAGCTTGACATACCAGGTATATGGTCCGAATAGTCATAGGGGGGCCAGTAAGTGTGGATAGAGGAAGATCAATAGGCATACAAAAATGCTACAAAGATTATCCTCAGATAGCTCTACCAGGAGAGGGAAAATAGTCCAGGGCGTACGGGTATCAGCCTTAATATGGAAAAGCTGAAATATAAATACAAAAGAGGGGAAAACAGCGCTCATGGTAAATAGGAGGATACATCCCATACTATGGAATAGATAATCATGTAGAAAAAATTCTATACCTGATGTCCTGACCGCACAAAGATAAGGTTCTGTAAAAATAAATACAGGGTAGGGGAAACAGCACTCATAGTGAATAAAAGAATGTATCTCATACTGTAAGATAAATAGTCATGTAGAAAGAATTCCTATACCTGGTGTCCTGACCGCACACAAATAATGGCCGCCTGCAACTAGCGGGACGCCGAGTCCAGTCCTTTATTCGCGCCACAATCCGAGCGTCAACCAATCCGGATGGACCGGAAATGACGCTTCTTATCAAAGTATACTTTTTTTAAAGTGCAGGGGTTGCTAAAACGTAAGTCACATCTCCATTGGCATATTTCATTCTTTAAGAAATACATAGATGAGGAGATCAGTCCACAAGGCTTGAGATTGCAAATCTTTCCCACTATAAAAGACCCATCAGATATTTTTAAACAGTCATGGGAACTGGCTCTCACTAGCTGCAGCAAAGTGTTGATGCAGTTATTAGTGAATCAATATACAATCGACATGGACACTTTAAATAAAGAAATTGAACAATTAAATAAACAATATGAACATATAAAAGATTTGTCCACGTTTACAACTAAATGGCAAGAATTAAAGATACGACTTGAAACCATGAATAAAGATATCATTCTAAAAAAACAAAATAAATATAACAAGGATCACTTGGCCTTTTTAGAAGGCCGAGCATATAAATGGAATAATAGAGGCCCTACTAGGGGACACTATCCACGCAATGACGTTTTTGATCAAACACAGATAGACGAAACCACTGAATCTGATTCATCACTCTCTAGCTCTGCTAGACACGACACACGTTCCTGATTTTCGAATCCACATAATGCACCAACACGCAAAGAAAAAAGAGGTAGAACTAATTTAGGACCTTCTCCACAACATCACACGTCTAAAAAACGCACAGATTCACATTCAAGGGGGGGGGATATACCTCCCGGTAATAATCTGGCACCTGTAGTGCACAATATTTTGAATCAGAAAAATAGTACCACTAATTCACAAACCACAAAAAACACGATTTTTTTAGATCAAGCAATGTCACAACCTCTGACCCCCAAATCACAAACCAAACAAGGGAGTCTAGACGGATTTGTCCTCCAGACCCCACAACCGAGCACAACAACAAATGCACTAACTTTAACATAATTAATCTCACTGACATTACCCTCACTTCGGCACAACAATCAGTCCTTAGCCTGGGATTGGGCTTTTGTCCCACCCAAGCTATAGATATTCCCAATACCATCAAAGACATACAAATGTTTGCACTTAACTTGACTTTCAAATATATATATGATGAAGAACGAAAACAAAAACAAATGGAGAGAGACATCTCTGAAAAAATGAAGAATTTTACCATGGCAGAGTGAAGGGCTCTGCGTGATCTGGCCTTGCTGTACGAGGAGGGGAATACGGGTGACCCCATGACTCCCCAGAACCATGTCTCTGGGGCTCTGGGTCCCCCGACTCCCCCTCCTCGTGATCAGTATAGGACTTTCAAACCTAAATCTCGTAAATTTCCTGATCTCACCACTTGCCCCAATATTTGGACATTTGTACAGCAAATGACCAAAGATTTGAAATCTCAACCATGGCGTCCCATTACTACAAATATAACCCCTGAACAAGAATTGGCCATTTCAGAACTTAAAAATAATCAACAAATTATTGTAAAGTCCTCAGACAAAGGGGGTAATGTTGTCATTATGACACACCCCCAATATTTGACCATGTGTTATAGGGTACTAGATAATAGAGAATGGTATATTCCTATTTCACAAACTACAATAGATGGCTATATCAATGAATTTCGATCACTACTCATTGATGCTCATCTTACAGGATTGATTATTAAAGACACACTTAATTTTTTGAATGTTAAATTCCCTAGGCTACCTACTTTTTATTGCCTACCAAAGGTACACAAAAATGGGTCTGATCCCCCGGGCAGACCCATTGTGTCCGGCATCGGCTCTCTCACCGAAAATGCCAGTAGATACATAGACTCCTTTCTGTTGCCACATGTCTTACGTTTGCCATCCTATATTCAAGATACTTCTGATTTTTTACGACATTTGGATGGGATTCATGTTCCTCCGGATGCCCTGCTCGTGACAGTTGATATTGAGGCTCTATACTCTAGTATCCCTCACGAGCAGGGCATCCGGATGACTGAATCCTTCCTAAAGGAACAGGATAGGCATACTTGGCCTCTCATGGCCTTCGTAACTAAATTAATATAATTTGTTCTGTCTCTGAACTATTTTTCATTCAATGAACAACTATACCTTCAGGCCCAGGGGGTAGCTATGGGCACTTGCTGTGCACCCTCCTATGCCAACTTGTATTTAGGAGGATGGGAGAGACACTTATTCTCGGATGATGAAATGGAGGTCTGGCTTTCCCAAATTATATGTTGGTACAGGTATATTGATGACCTGTTCATTATTTGGACAGGATCTTGTTTAGACTTACAAAACTTTCTTACCAGCATTAACAACAATGAACTCAATTTGAAATTCACACATTCTATTCATCCCAGGGTAGTGTCTTTCCTAGACCTCGAGGTTTATTTAGAACCTAATGGTACTATTTCTACAAATTTATACAGGAAACCAAGTAATACGGTGCTATGCGCAGCAAGTGCCCATCCTGCCCCCTTGGTGAGAAGCATACCTTATGCACAATACTTAAGGGTACGCAGAAACTGTTCTTCGGATACAGACTTTGCTGAACAGGCCAATCAACTACGGACCAGGCTGCTGGAACGTGGTTACACACGATCTACCCTCAGGAAGGCTTACAATAAAGCTACTAGTCATTCTAGGACCTCTTTATTGCACAAAAAACCTAAACCTCCCTCATCAAATGTGGTTAGATTAATCACACAATTTTCCGGAAATGAAAGTACTTTACGTCATATTCTCAGGAAACATTGGCATTTGCTAACCAGTGACCCCACGCTTAACAAGTATATTAGGGACACCCCTCAAATTACATTTAGACGAGCTCCATCACTTAGGGATCAATTTACAAATAGTCACTATGTAGAGAAAGTTTCGTCTTCAGGGTCTCCTAAGGGCACTTTTAAATGTGGATCATGCATACGTTGCCCATGGGTTCATCAAGCCAAGGGTATACGCCTGCCAAATGGTAAATGGCTTAAATCCAAGTCCTACGCAGACTGTACTACACGAGGAGTCATTTATCTTATGACTTGTTGTTGCAAAGCATTTTATGTGGGCAAAACGATTAGACAATTTGGTCAACGAATAGGCGATCATGTGAATTGTGCAGAGGGTGGTAAGACACTCACAAGTGTCACTAGACACATTGGCCTACATCATAGGTATAACAATGAAGTAGTGTCCTTCTTTGTATTGGAGGTTGTCCCCCAGGACCCCCGAGGGGGTGACTGGGATCGGCAGATCCTGCAAAGAGAGACACTATGGATCGAACGTCTAAGTGCCACTTTATATCCTGGGATCAATGAGATGTTGACTTACAAATACTTTCTATGAACCCTAATGGGTTTGCTTTCTACAGTTTGTCTGGTTTTTTGACAGACAATTAGATTAATTTATCTACTTCTCCCCTTATTTTCCTTGTTGTTCCATATCCATGGTTTTAGCGGATTTCTTGTGTGGTGTGGCATGCTCCCAGCCGCTCCCATCGAGATGTATACAGTAGGATGAAGATCCAGCTGGTTTTGCCAATTACATTTATTGTATTTTGGATCGTTGCAAACACCCGATTAGCGGTTGTTAATGTAATGTATTATATTATATTGATCATGTCTAATGAACTATTGTTGTATATTTTGTATTGGACCCTTGGTGGTTTCTTTTATGTGACTCACTGACTGTTTTCCCTTATCCAGCACATGTCACGTGTTACTGCCCCCTCTACAGGTGACTGGTGGATGCCCCACGGCCTTGTCTGGTCCAATGGGCGGGTGCGCGCTGTCGGGAGAGGGGGCGGTTCTCTTGCGGACGGCCCACTGCCCGCGATGTCTTTGCCTCCTCTGGCTGTCCCGGATGTGGAGCAACCAGCTCCACTCTATCCGGGAGCAGCAATGCACGTGCGCAGACAGCTGCGCATGCGCATTTCGACAGCGGGTCCGAAGCGTCATTTCCGGTCCATCCGGATTGGTTGACACTCGGATTGTGGCGCGAATAAAGGACTGGACTCGGCGTCCCGCTAGTTGCAGGCGGCCATTATTTGTGTGCGGTCAGGACACCAGGTATAGGAATTCTTTCTACATGACTATTTATCTTACAGTATGGGATACATTCTTTTATTCACTATGAGTGCTGTTTCCCCTACCCTGTATTTATTTTTACAGAACCTTATTTTTGTGCGGTCAGGATATCAGGTATAGAATTTTTTCTACATGATTATCTATTCCATAGTATGGGATGTATCCTCCTATTTACCATGAGCGCTGTTTTCCCCTCTTTTGTATTTATATTTCAGCTTTTCCATATTAAGGCTGATACCCGTACGCCCTGGACTATTTTCCCTCTCCTGGTAGCTATCTGAGGATAATCTTTGTAGCATTTTTGTATGCCTATTGATCTTCCTCTATCCGCACTTACTGGCCCCCCTATGACTATTCGGACCATATACCTGGTATGTCAAGCTATGGACATGTATTACTTGTGTGCTATATTGTCACATCAGTTAAAGGCTCACTACTATGATTTTTATCATCCATATATTCTCCCTCTCAGGTCAGGGACCCTAAAGTCTTTACCATCATGCCCTAGTATGGCCTCTTTCACTGTTTTTAAAGTAGTACTCTAGAGGACAGAAAGGATAATTATGAGGTACTATATGTTTTTTCTATATAATATAACAATATTCCACCTTTTTGGTGATAAACAATTCCCTCTTTCCTCCTCTTTTTCACCTGGAGTCTCCTCTTCCCTTTTTTCTGGGCCACCGCACCCACCGGGGGGACCTGTATATGGCTGGGTGCATGTTTTCCAGTCACTATCATTTTCCAACTACACCTTTGGTGTTCAAGGGGTTCTGTGCACGAGTGCTGGCTATATGGGTTACCTTCAGTGAGATGATGTATTATTGTAATTTACATTATTGACGCTGTTTTCTTTTCTTTTTGTATATTTCTTTGTTGTTCGTATTGTCCTATATCAGAGATGTTTGACCATTGTGCATAATAAACTTCTGAAGAAGCGGTTTCAACACCGCGAAACATGTAAAGTATTCTGAGATGGACATGGACCCTCTTCTCATCTACTTACCGGAGTTTCTGGGTTTTTTGATACAATATGCATTTTTCCATGTCCCTCTTGTTTCTATTGATTGATACTACACCTCAGGTCCTCTGATTAGGTTTCAGTCCTAATTGTTGTTTCTTTTTAAAAAATATGTTTTGTTTCATGTATTAATAAATTTTGTTCCAATTTTTATTACTCTGTTGTTACCTACTTTTTTATGACACCATAAAAGTCCCATACTTTGCCCCCCCTCCATATATGTTCTTTTGGAGTCACCTGTGCTGTGAATGCAATGGCCCTTTGGTTATTGGCTACATTGGCGTTTCCCAGTCCCAATTGGGCTATTTCATTGCAGCTGTTTTGTGATGACTCCTGTGAACATCTTTTTTTCAATAACGCAGATTTGCTAGAGGGATAGATCCTGAATTTCCAACCAAGGATTTAATCCTTTTAGTTCAGCATTCAGGATCCAGAATGCAGGCCACACATACATATGCACAAACAAATGCTAGATGATTGCGCTCAGCAACGATAAACAATACTTAAAATAAGCTGAAGTAATTAGAGAGTGACCACAGATAAGAATGACTACACTTGGTAACTTGGATACAAGGTAAGCAATGTATCAATATTGGAACAACTATCAGAGTGAACTCTGTGTACTAACGGGGGCCCCCTTTATGATGAACTGCAATAGTCTCCTGAAAAGTGAGGCCTCACTTCTCTTCACCGGCAAGGAATTCCCAACAATCCAAGGAAAGTATTTGTAATCCAAAAAAAGGGTAGAGAGGATGAACTGTATTCCCCAAAGCAATCAATAGTTGTAATCCACAGAGAAGCAAACATGACAATTCCTTATACGTCACAACCGGTTGACAGCCTAGGACTGGATTTAGGACTTAAGGCCTAGCTCACCCACCTCGCACTATATTTGTATCTGCAGTGTCCAGTGGTTCAACTAAATGTTGATATGGCCTTTATAAAGTACACAGTCTATTTGCCCTTACTGGAATCAGTCTAGGTCTGTATTTAATAGAGATGCAAATACTGGATGTCTCTCACCCAAACCGAGAGATCCGCTTCCCTCTGCAACGAGGCTCCGCGTCTTGGTCCGCCTGTCAGCCACCTTCCGCTCGGTCGAGCCACCGAGACTCCTTCGCACACTCACACCGCCGGTGTCCACCACTAGGCCTCGGCCTAAGTTCCTGCGATCTGCAACAGCTCTTCCCCTTCTGTTCATTGCGCTGTCCTCGAGGCAAGAGAGCGAAGCAAAGTCCCGCCTCCCTTTATATGACCACTCCCAGCAAGATCCGCGCATCCTGTTGCTCCCTGGGAGAAAGGCCTTTCTGTCTCAGCAGTCTATGATCCTGGCTCCTCGCAGACTACATCTCCAATAATGCACAAGTCACTATCTTGCAGAACTTTAATAACAGTAACCATAACAATACCAGCCGTGCGACCCAGCTCCACTTGCTTAAACCTAACAGCCCTGGGTGCTGCTGAGGACAAAAGAACTGTTTAAAGGCATCGGTCAGCCGGCAGCCTTCTTCACCGCTCCTCCTTTGGCTGAACGATGCGACAGAAACACGTCCGGAGAATGTTAACCTCCCAGTGTCTGCAAAGGCGGTAAACAAATTTCAAGATGTTTCATCCTCTGCTCCCTCTGCAAAGGCAGGATGAGCTCTGCAACTTTACCCTTGTAATGTGGTTTAAGAAGGGTGTCCAACCAGTAATTATCCCTCTCCTTGATAGCACGAATCCTCGGGTCCTTTCGCAGGCTTTGCAAAATCAGAGAGCCCATGCAACGTAAGTTGGAGGAGGCATGAGCTTCTGAGTCCTCTGGGTCACTAAGGATGACATTGTGAGCAGAAGCAACCTCTCCCCAATCACGTACAACTCCTGTGGTTTCTGGGGAATCAAAACCATCCCTTGTAGACTGCTGTATGCTATCCTCTTCCACTACATCGATGCTGCTGAAATCCTTTGTTTGTTTGTTTGAGTCCCCTTGTAGGTACATAGTCTTTGTCAAAGAGGTGTCAATGAAACGTTGGAGGAGTCCTCGAACACAGGGAATTCAACAGCAACCACACACAGTTAGCACTGTGGCGGCCATTATTATTGAAATCAACGCATTTTTCACCAGTTCACCCCACCTACTGAACCAAGTCTCAAAGAGTCCAGTTAAGGGGTTTTCCACCCCAGAATTTTCTGCTAGTTCCTCAGATACCATCTGCAATCCTTGCAGAGCCCTCATTATGCTACAATCAGGAGCTGTATTGTTAGGAATGAAGGTGCAACAAAAAGTTCCAAACATCTTACACACACCTCCTTTTTCCGCCAGCAGCATATCGAGAGCAATACGATTCTGCCAGGCTACCAACGAAGTTGCATCCAGTATGCTGGCTAGTCCTTTAAGAGCATCTCGGGTATAGTTCACAAACCTTTGCTGGTTATAGTAGATGTAATTTATCCAGTCAACGTTCTTGTTGGGCTGTACCCATAGGAAGATGGAGGTGAGTGCTGCTAATACTTGGTTCTGTGCTTTGAACTCATCATTCACTCCTCGTGGCACTCCGATGGAATCAACATAGACTCGATTGTCAAACGAT